>NC_064632.1:78386454-78689497 GCF_023864275.1 Schistocerca cancellata
GACAGGTGTTTGTAGGAAAGTGTTTTTTTTTTTTACGATTTTGGTCTGTACAACTCATGGATATGGGGGAAATAGGAAAGAATCCGACAGTTGAGGACGAGGAGAACGTACAAGATTCGGAATTAAATAACGACGACAGGCAAATTCCGGGCGCTGAAACAGAGGCTACAGTTTCATCCACAAACAGTACTGACATGCTGGCAGAACTAGAAGCCAAGACTGAGCTTCCAACTGCTGTATCTGGTCACTTTGCCAAACTGTATGAGGTGTAGCACATCTTATACGTCAAAATTTCGAACAACTTGCGAAGAAACAAACAGAGTAAATAAACGAAAATTTCATACATCAAGCACGAGAGCAGACTGTACAAATTACTAAGCGTATTCACGACAAAACGAGCGAAAATTTTAAGGAATTTGTAAATCAACAGGAGGAACAAATACGAGGCGAAATTAAACACCAGATGAATGCTAATTTCGAAAGGTTTGAGGAAAAGTCAAGTGCAGGCTTTCGGCGGCTAGCGAAAGAGCTGTCAGCTGAAATAATAAAACTAAATTCGAAGATAGAAACTATACCTAATAACGCTGATGGGTTACAGCTTTCATCTAAAGACATATCCGAGTCGGTAAGGCAGTTAAACACGGAAGTGACCGAACTAAAAGAAACGCAATCTGAATTGCAAATTACTGTGCAACATATCGCTTTGCAAAGTGACCAGAGGAATGGCGAGTTCGTTACCTGGTGGCATGACAAAGACAAACAGGTTACCGAATGCTTAGCAGCACGAAGTGACAGAATTAATAGCGACTTCGTGGACTGGATGCATCAAAAGGATTCACGGGTTAACAAAGCGCTTAGGACTGAATAATTACACACCGTAATCCCAAATTCTAGTGCTGAAGTGTTATCTCAGCACATCAAGGAGAGTATTGACGTTAAAAATAGAGCTAGAACTAATTAAAATGATGCCAAAACGTGGTCTTCCTAAGTGGAAGCACGACGTGGAGGAACATGCAGGCAAACTGCACCACGAGTTGTCAGCTGCGTGCAATAATGCAGGCGGAAGGCCAGCAGCAGCGGGAAGAAACAAATCACATATGCATTTACCGTCTCCACAGTCGGATGTGATGTACAGAGAAACACCCTACTCCACTTATGCGAATGAGGAGTATTCATCTTGTGATACGGGTGCTGCAAAGGCTTTGACGAACATCTTGTTGCAAGAGAGTTTGCTCAAGTATCGTCAATTTCTGACGTACATCCCAGACAAGAAAGGGGGTCAAAACCCCGTAGTTTTCAAAAAGAGTTACGGAGAAATACTGCCCAGATCCTGGACAGACGCCCAAAGAATACAATTTGTTGCCTCACATGTACGAGCTGAAGGTGTGCTGTGTGCATCAGAAATTAAGTAATGTGAAACATATGAACAATTCCAAAGAACATTTCTATCAAAGCACTGGGCTCCAATCCAGCAAGAGAGTTTAAGGAAAGAAGTGAACTCACCTGAGGTTTACAACAGAATTGAAGGTACTCTACGCAAGTACTTCGAGAAACACAATAAGACAAGATAGTAGGATGACCACCTATCATTAATAGTTGTTATACGAAATTTAAAATCAAAACTACATTTAAATTTTAGTAAAAAGCTACTGAATGCTCCTGAAACTGAGCAGGTCAATCTGTTATTGAGTCTACAAACTTGTTACCACGAGGACCCAAGCAGTGGACTCAAGACAACCGGCAGACTAATAGTAATGACAAAGCGTACCGCAATACCAGTGGTAATGGGAACCAGAACCGAAACGAAAACAGAAACAGTAACAGATATGGGAATGAAAATAACCAAAATGCATCACAGTAAGGTTATAGAAATAACCATGCACACGGAGGTAACAACTGAGAGCACTTAGGTAAGAAAAGTAGTATGATAATCGGTGTGATCCCGGTTACCCGAATAAAAACCATGGGAATAATCAGGGTAACAACATAATGTAACAAACGTGGCTGGACAACAAGCAAGCAAATTGACAATCGAATACTGCACCACGAAACAGTGGGCACCAGCGATACAGAATAACAATCCAAGCTAAAGTAAACGGAATAACAGTAAAAATATTGTGAACTGGCGGGTACAAGAAAAAACCCGTGAGGCTAATTGAAGTGATTGAAAGTAATTAACCTCCAAACAGCCTGCCAACAAACTAATTTAGATCACATGGAGCCCTATGATAGTGGTCGAGAATTCTGTACGTCGCAACAAGCAAAAACAGATATACGTGATGTATTATTGTCTGAGGAAAATTTCTGCAGGAAGGAAAACAGTGTACTGATACAGGCTCATTTGAAACTTGAGTAGGTAAAGTACTTACAAAAGTAATAACTGACACCGGCGCATCAGCGTACGTTATTTCTTATAATTTGTTTAAACAATTATGTAAGAAGGGCACACCTCCCACATTACCGGTTCAGAATTGTAGAAGTATTGGTGTGATAGGCACGGGGTCGAAGGGTATTAGTTGCAGACTCAGGTCCAAATATTGACAGGGAAGGGAGCATTTTACTGTACGTTACTAGTGGTTGAGAATTTGTCAGCCTGCTCGACTACTGGTGTAGGATTTCTGCAAGAGATTGACGCAAATCTGACTTCCCAGCAGCAAATGCTACATGACAAATGATGGAAAAGTTAGAATTCTGCATTTGCCCTAAACAAAAGCTCGCCATTTCAGATTCTGCTAGCGAGTTAAAATCAAGTTGTAGGTATTGAACCTCCACTGGGATATGGTAGTTCAATTGCTCTAGCTGGTATAACAAAGTGTGCTAATGTTCGCAACAACAAGCGAGAGCTCGAGGCAATATTATCACGCAATGTTTTACAATCAGATTACTTAAATGAGCAGCAGAGAAAAGAGCTATGCAATCTCTTGTATAGAGAGCTACAAGTCTTTGCAGAAAAATCAGGTATAATAAAAGGATATGTGTATCAGATGTAAGTTAAGCCTCGTGATACGTATTGTCACACAACCACTCTATTCCCTGGACTAAGAGGGAGGCCGTAAATAAAAACATCTCAAGAAATTTATAATATGAGATTTGTATGGTATATACCTGTGTAAATATTTCATTTCTGTTTTCATGTACATAGTAGATTTAGTTGTGAGAAGAAAAGCTCAAAGCAATAATACGGTTATTGTAAAGAAAAGCTGAAATGCATTTAAATTACACTAAAAAATGACTTTGCCAAAACTCCACTTTATTTCTAAAGCCAAAACCTGTCTTATAAAGACATCTCGCAAAATGAATTGTAAAGAGTAGTACATTTTTCTAAACTATTTCTTTTAAGATTATTCAGGGCTCCAAAATACGTGATTAGTTGTAAATAACTGTGCACTATTCATCTCAGAAGTACATGTTCCACAAGCTCAAGACAGAAGTTTTAAATAATAGTATATCTACAGAATGCTAAAGGACAAATTTTCTATAGGTTGATGGCCTGTGTCAGTGCTTTCGCCAGCAGGCAAGGGGCTCAGATCCTCTATCCTGCAATTAAACTATCCGCTTATTTTGGTACTTACTCATGTCTCGGACATTCGTTTTGCATTTTTGAATTATTTTTATGCGTGATTTCTTATCGACATGGTACAACATTGGGAATGGCCCTTGAACTGGGTTTTCCTTGGAGGAAAGAAATAAACTGGGTGCCATATACGAACGAAACACAAACATGTAAAGTACGGCCGTATAACACACAAAATAATGTCCAATCACATTCGCATTTTCAAAGATATTGCAAAAACTGATATAATTAGTGTTCATATACAGCCACATTCCAATGTAAATATTAAACAAGTAGAGTAAAGTAATGTCGTATCCAATGATTCTCTATACAGCGAACAAACAAGATAATCTGGACGCTAGAGGAAGCGCTTAGCTTCAGTATCAACGTAATTTGACTCAGCAGACTGTATGTAACTGCAAATGAGGAACAAAATATATGTCAAAGTCAGTGCTAATAAAGACTTTCAGGGAAAGCCGTAGTACGTGAACTTTCAAATAAAGAAAACTGTGCAACGGAACTTGTCTGTGAGAATATTGAATGTACTAGTTTTGCAATGTGCATAATAACGTTGATTCTTACCTGCAGTTAAGTGCTCAATCACGTGTACAGGTACAGCATTCTTTGCAGAAACTCTAGGGAACCCCCAGTGTCACGAACTGAGTGTACACAGCGTACAACGTAAGCTGCACCTCGACAATATTCTGCGCGAAGCTGTGGATTGTCGCGGTGGAATGTGAGCCACGTGATAGCCCTGTACTCGAAGCATTTCAAAACATACAGACATGTAACCACTACGCTATGAACGCTCTTTTAGTGCAAATAATGATAGCACAACATGGCAATAAATAAACGGCAGTGCTCATTGCAAACAAATAACAATCATGATGCAGTCGGAAAGAAACCACAACGTGGACGGCAGTACCGATAGCAAACCATCACTGCGGCAAACAATTGAAATAAATGGACAGAACGAACTGTAAACTTTCACCACGAACAGAATATACAATCACTATATGCGTCCGCAGGACACTATATGTACTAATATACCACCTTTCAGCTAAACCGCTTAGTTGTATGCTTGTATATTAATGTTTAATCGATTGTATTCAATGTACCCCATATCCGAGATGCCTATCCTGCGCCTCCCATGTTGCTGCCCGCACCTGAGTGCCCTAGCACCGACTACCATCTACCAGGAAGAAACACATCCACAAACCATTATATTCGACGTGTAAAACCGTGAAAAATTCTTAATCGAACTCAATTTCGTAAAGAATTAAGATACTGATTTGTGAGAACGAACGATAATGGCAAATTCACACAATGAGACCCTTAAACGAAAAAAACTATTCGATAACAGACTCTTAAGCGAAATAAGTGTTGAAAAACTGAACATTTTATATAATAATACCATTTGACATGTTTATCATGAACATTTTATGGACTTCATTTTCAAAGTGACATTACAATATAACTATGAATTGTACTCAAATAATCGCTCTTGTTCTGAAATGAAAGAAGAGATGACCATGTAACATGTAAAACTACGAGCTTATGCCCACTAACTACGTAAACAACCTTTACTTAAGTGTTCATCTTCAATAGTCACACAGTCTGTTCTCAACTTTTAGGGGGCATTTTATAACGTCCCCGACTTTTACACGAAATTTACTCTAAGTAATGTAACTATGCCAGACACATCTGGATAACGTATCGATAATCATATAAAGATCACGCTCTTATCTTTTTGTCATTGTGCTTATCTCTCTCGGTTACGCAATTAACTCTCCAGAGTAGTAGATATTTCTTAGACTGTTACTTAATTATTTGTAACTGTAGCTGTTATTAGAAATCAGAATTAAAGTTCATGCATTTGAACACCGCGGGTTTCTTTTAAATATTAGGCTGTGTGGAATCGTGAAAATTGATTTTTATTTCCCTGAATATTAACCATATTTCATTTACAAACCCATCCTTCCTTTGCAGACTCATAATTCTGTGTGTTTTCTCAAATGCGGAAGCATTTCTTTTGGGTGTTATAGTTTGTGTGCGCAGTTTCATGGGCCGTAGTCTTTTGTTTGTGGAATACGGTATACCCTGAAACCATTTTAATCCTGCGAAATTCGATAGTCAATGTAGTACTAATTTCCCAAGGAAACATATTTAAATTCATAGTCAGTAACAAATATTACCAAAAGACTTGTTCTCCAAGCCTAAAGTGTGGGCTCTTGTTACTTTCAGAAGAAATTGCATTAACTTTCGTAAAAGTTGAGAATTAAGTTAGTCATTTAACGAAAGAGGCCCCAGTTTCTTTTATTGCTGCCGCCATTGATTTTCATTTCAATATAGGAGTAGTTCACAACCGGAAATTGCCCTCCATATTAATTGCAAGAAAATAATTAAATCCCAATGAACGGGCAGTGACGTTAATCTGGCCAGTCTTTACTCCTGCTGACACAGTAAACAAATCGTTGGCAGTTGCTCTGTACCCCTATATTTACATGTAGACTTAAGCGTACTAGATAACCGTGAACAAAGTGAAAGCCGGATGCTAGGAATCCATTTCGTTATCTTTTTCATTAAACTTCTTTCCCAGATACACTGCAGACCACACCTCCTACTGTTCACTTTGTTCTCAAAATAAACTCATCTCCATCCTCATCTCTCCCTAATCTCTCTGACAGTCCGAATCTTATATGAGCGGAATCGGTAATAAATCAAACACACCAGATTGTACTCTCCTGGAAATTGAAATAAGAACACTGTGAATTCAATGTCCCAGGAAGGGGAACCTTTATTGGCACATTCCTGGGGTCAGATACATCACATGATCGCACTGACAGAACCACAGGCACATAGACACAGGCAACTGAGCATGCACAATGTCGGCACTAGTACAGTGTATATCCACCTTTCGCAGCAATGCAGGCTGCTATTCTCCCATGGAGACGATCGTAGAGATGCTGGATGTAGTCCTGTGGAACGGCTTGCCATGCCATTTCCACCTGGCGCCTCAGTTGGACCAGCGTTCGTGCTGGACGTGCAGACCGCGTGAGACGACGCTTCATCCAGTCCCAAACATGCTCAATGGGGGACAGATCCGGAGATCTTGCTGGCCAGGGTAGTTGACTTACACCTTCTAGAGCACGTTGGGTGGCACGGGATACATGCGGACGTGCATTGTCCTGTTGGAACAGCAAGTTCCCTTGCCGGCCTAGGAATGGTAGAACGATGGGTTCGATGACGGTTTGGATGTACCGTGCACTATTCAGTGTCCCCTCGACGATCACCAGTGGTGTACGGCCAGTGTAGGAGATCGCTCCCCACACCATGATGCCCGGTGTAGGCCCTGTGTGCCTCGGTCGTATGCAGTCCTGATTGTGGCGCTCACCTGCACGGCGCCAAACACGCATACGACCATCATTGGCACCAAGGCAGAAGCGACTCTCATCGCTGAAGACGACACGTCTCCATTCGTCCCTTCATTCACGCCTGTCGCGACACCACTGGAGGCGGGCTGCACGATGTTGGGGCGTGAGAGGAAGACGGCCTAACGGTGTGCGGGACCGTAGCCCAGCTTCATGGAGACGGTTGCGAATGGTCCTCGCCGATACCCCAGGAGCAACAGTGTCCCTAATTTGCTGGGAAGTGGCGGTGCGGTCCCCTACGGCACTGCGTAGGATCCTACGGTCTTGCCGTGCATCCGTGCGTCGCTGCGGTCCGGTCCTAGGTCGACGGGCACGTGCACCTTCCACCGACCACTGGCGACAACATCGATGTACTGTGGAGACCTCATGCCCCACGTGTTGAGCAATTCGGCGGTACGTCCACCCGGCCTCCCGCATGCCCACTATACGCCCTCGCTCAAAGTCCGTCAACTGCACATACGGTTCACGTCCACGCTGTCGCGGCATGCTACCAGTGTTAAAGACTGCGATGGAGCTCCGTATGCCACGGCAAACTGGCTGACACTGACGGCGGCGGTGCACAAATGGTGCGCAGCTAGCGCCATTCGACGGCCAACACCGCGGTTCCTGGTGTGTCCGCTGTGCCGTGCGTGTGATCATTGCTTGTACAGCCCTCTCGCAGTGTCCGGAGCAAGTATGGTGGGTCTGACACACCGGTGTCAATGTGTTCTTTTTTCCATTTCCAGGAGTGTATTTTTGTTAATTATCTAGGAATTCGTGCTCTTACATTGTAAACATACGAAGAAAATTTTTGGTTAATCTATGTTACGTACTGTGTGTAAGTTAACACCTTATGATATTTGAAATCACTTGAGCTTATTTTCAAATCTCTGTTGTCAATAAGCTGACGCAAATTTTATCACTAACAGGTTACACGTGACCTTCTGGGGCGAGAAGAATAACATTGTAATAACTGGACAAAAATTTCTCAGCGTAACATGTATATCGTGTGGAAATTTTTTGATTAGTCTTGAAAGTCATGTACAATTGGCAGCTTTGCTAATCACAGAGCTTTGACCCCTGACAACAGTGTGGGTTTTATCTGTGGGCAGATTTTTGGGCACCAGCGCGATTTCAACTTACAACTGTTTTAGAAAACCAGTTACAGTTTGAAATGCGCACTGTTTACATTCTTCACTCATTTGAGGAGGCCAGTGTGTTGTGCAGATTCACACCGTGTTTCAGTATTCAGGACAACACTTCTACTGTCCCCATAATTTTATTGGTGCTTCCACTCTCTCTACATTAATTATAACACTGGTAACACACAGAATTTTCACATACTGTCTTGAAAAATTTATCCAGTGGACGTTCGAAAGAAATATTTAGCAGTGTGTCAAGAATTATAACGTAGTTGGCACTTTTCTCGCAAGGACTGAACTGGTTATTGAAACATTTCAATTACATTTTATGGTCCTAGTGAAAATGAATGTAGTTACTGCAGTTTACAAAAAAAATGAAAGAGAGGACACACGTGGATATTACCGAATAGTCAGTCGTGTACAACATTTATAACATAAAGCACATATGGGTAGCTTGTTGAGAAACAGGAGGGAAATCCAGATGTTTAGGAGTGGACCAGTTTTGCTTGTATTTTAGGGAAAGTACGGGTACCCAAAAGGAGTTTTAACAGTTATACCTTATAATATGTTGAGACAATACCAAAAACAAGGAAATATGCTTTGCATTCGTTATTCGAGGATTTGCAGCACAATATTTCTTACGCAGTATAATTCAACAATGAAGAGGCAATAGTCTTCCATTTCATAATATGTATTAAAACAGCTACAACTCAGTAAACCTAATTTACTCAAAAGGTTTTATCGTTTCTTCGAGCTACAGATTTCTAATATATTTTCGATCATCAGGTGACTGCATAACAACTGCGTGATGAACTGTTAATCTGCTGTTGCGTTTCTGAATGCCCCTACAGTATCAAAAAGAGGAAGACAAATTTGCAACACAGAAACAATCGAAATGCAAATCAAATAAAGAGAAAGAGAAGTTCAAAACAATTGGATAATTGTGTGTTACAATGAAACCAATCATTTTATCCAAAAATTTCATTTTTCATGCATTATTACACTTTTCTTTGCATTAATAACTCATCCTACGAACGTAAAGTAGTCGTTTGGTGATAACAAAAGTTTGGAAACCTAATAATGACAAGAAACAATAAATTCTTTTAAAAGCATAACAGGTTAGTCCGTGGTGTCTGTTTTAAGAGGTCGTAATACCAAGGTGTCCTGAAAAAGCCACCTACGGACAAAATAGTTTTGTTTTGTTTTCTTCCAGCTTTCTTGTCACTACATGTCTGACGTTCTTGCCTAATGACCCCAATTCTAATGTTATCTGTCGCTGTATACGCTCTGGAAATGTCATCCCTTACTTTGAACGAGTCTTTTCTTTTCTCATCAAGAGTGATTTCCCTGATATAGTATCTAAAGTCCAAAACTTGAAATGGACTTCTTCACGTTGTAGCGAGACAGTATCTTCGTTATATTCGTGACTGTAGATGTTCCCGCATGTTTCAACTGAACCCTTTGACGGATCATTTCGGCACAGATTGGAACGATGCAGATCCTCACAAGACTGAGGCACCACAGGGTAACGAAAGAATTAACTAATTACTTTACAGGATTTACAGCTTACTTCTCCAGACCAAGAGAGTGATGCTTCTTCATATTTTGAATATAGCTAAGTTGTTTGCCTGAAGAAGGAACAGCAAGAAGCTTTCATGTGCAATTCAGTTAAATTCAGTTCAGAAATGTAGTCCTACGTCTTCAAAACACAATTTATTTACGTCAGGTCATTCAGTATGGCATTATATCATCGTACACAAATAATAACCTTTCAGACAGGGAGCATAAAAAGATCAAACTTGAGCTTAAGTCTAGAATTATTATAATACAGCTAGGTAAGACATGTTATAGGAGCGCTATTCGGAAAGTAAGGTCCTATAGGTCGCGTAATGGATACGATGAAAATTTGCACAAATGTGTTGGGCAGCGTCTCCAGAATGCCTCCCGATCGCGTTATGTCACTCTTCTCGTTGCTCAGCACACGGCGTACTTGTAAAATTTCCTACTACAGTAGTGTCTACGGTCAAGTGTGAGAGGTGGCTGCGAGGTTTCGCCTGATTTCATGCAACCTCAAATAACGTACCTGTTATGCATTTCATTCTTCATGACAATTCTCGGCCGCACACTGCAGGGGGTATTAGGAGACCTTTGCAGCGTTTTCGATGAGAAGGCTTTCATCACCCACCATGCAGCCCGGACCTGGCTTCCTCTGATGTTCATCTCTATTCACGTGAACCGCTGGCTGTGGAGACAAAATTTTGGCACAAACAAGGAGCTGCACTCCAGCGTTGAGAAGTGGCAGAAAGCGCAGGCGGCTGCCTTCTACGACAATGATACTGGAAAGTTGGCACAACGCCATGGCAAATGCCTAAGTGGGAGCTGCGACTATGTACAGAAATAGGTGGAAGGTGTAGAAAAGTGTTACAAATGAAAAACATTTTATTTTCACTGTTATTTCCATTTCGCGACTGACTGGACCTTATATCTCGAATAGTCCTTGTATTTGGCTGCACATGCGGTGGTTCGGTGGAGTGTTGGCTTTTATTATACTTGTCATCGCAGGTATATTAAGTAATAGTTTCATTACTTTAAATTTCGCTCCCATTACCGAAGTTATTTAAGTCGCAAGAGTGATATACTTGGATTACACGAGCAGAAGAGCCAACTGTAGTCTTGGTATTCCGCTTTAGGTTTTGTTGCCTTTCGACTACAGCTCATATCTTTCGAGCCAACCGTCTTGCCGTAGTGGTAACCGCGGTCCCCCTCAGGTCACCGAAGTTAAGCGCTGTCGGTCTGGGCTTTCACCTGGATAGGGGACCATTCGGTCCGCCGAGCGCTGGTGGCAAGAGGGGTGCACTCAGCCCTTGTCAGAAAGGCTGAGGAGTTACTTAATCGAGAAGTAGAGACTCCGCTCTCGTAAACAGACGTACGAGGGGTGGTGTGGTGTGTGTGGTGTGGAGAGAGCTGTGCGCTGACCACATGTCCCTCCATATCCACATTCAGGTAAACCTGTGGGCTGAGGATGACACGGCGACCGGTTGGTACCGTTGGGCCTTCATGTTCGGACTGAGTGCACCTTTAGTTTCATATCTTTCGAAACATGTGTACTGTATAATGAATACCTCACTCTCTGCCATATTTAAATCCACAGCTAGACACCGAAACCACTCTACGAAATGTGGCGGAGGGTACTTTCCTACAAATCCCCTTCATATCCCCTCTTACCCGTTCCATTCTTGAACAGCAAGTAGGAATAATATTTTTGATAAAAGATAGTAAGATGTCTCTCATAGGACAAGTCACAGTCGAGGTCATTAAAATGATTTCCTGGTGTAAAGTTGTATTACTAAGAATGATAGACTTCAGATTCAGCTTTTGCTTAAAACGACATTGTGTTACTCCTGTGACCATACAAGGTGTATCCAAAAGAAATGAAGAAAATGAGACGGCTGGTAGAGTGGGTCATAACAAGCACTTTTCACATAGCAACCCACGTCCGCATACCTTGGCGTACGGCGCTGGGTGTCGTTGAAAAGCGTCGTTCGCCCCCAAGAGGGTAGACACACAACATGGCATCCGAACAGTCATGATAGCAGGTCTGCAGTGCGATTTCAATGTATTTGTGACATCAAGGTAAATGAGAAGTCGGGGTGAAGTATTAAAACCTTTATCTGAAAAAATTTACAAAAAGTAAATGCGCGCCTTGCAACGACGCTGGAGTGACTGTCGCACTCTTTCAGACACTCCTGGCAAAGCGGAAATTTCATCGGAGGCATCCATAACGTGCGCTATTAGCTCTTTACTAGTTTCAATGAGTGTTCCATAGGCAACAGATTTCGGGTGGTCCCAGAACATAACATCATGGGGCGTCAAGTCCAACGAACCTGCAGGCCATACCAGCGGCCCACCGTGCCGTATCCAGTTCTCACCAAAGGTTTCATTCAAATGCATTCGCACTGCATGTGCGAAGTGCGATGGTGCACGATCCTCTTGGTACCTCATTCGCTGTCCCACTTTGAGTGGAACATGCTCCAACAACTCTGGCAGAGTTTCCCGTAAAAAGATTAAGTAACTGATAATTAATTGAAACCCTGAGCGGCCGACAGTTGTTGTTGATATACCTCGATGGAGGCAGCTGAAAATGTGTGCCCGACCGGGACTCTAACCCTGGATCTCCTGCTTACATGGTAGATGCTCTGTCCATCTGAGCCACCGAGGACACAGATGAATAGCGCGACTTCAGGGACTTATCTCTTTCACGCTTCTCTTGAGACCCGTATTCCCGACTGTCCACAATCTACAAACGTAATGTACCTAATAGATATTTTCCCATCCAGTCATTACTCGCGCTCACCTTGGTGACGATTCCCGTAAGAGTTCGGGCAACCTGTGCGCATTCGCACACGCAAAGGTCAGTGGCTGGGTAGCCTTTAACTATATATATGAAGATAGTAACTGTTCTCGAAAGAACAGATAACATTGATGACCGTGCAGCTTCTCTAGAATAAATGATAATTAACTGAAACCCTCAGCTGCCCACAGGTGGCCAGGTCAGGGCACACATTTTCAGCTGTCCCCATCGAGGTATATTAACAACACCTGTCGGCAGCTGGGTGTTTCAATTAATTATCATTTATTCTAGAGAAGCTGCACGGTCATCAATGGTATCTGTTCTTTCGAGAACAGTTTATATCTTCATATATATTATTAAGTAACTGTTTGCGTTCAGTACTCGGGAGAACATGTGGAGACATACCATATTATCGCCTACCAATCCGGCGTAACTGTTGATAGCGAAACTATCTTGGTGACCATGAACAAATGCAGCGTGCGGATTTTCCCGTGCCCACACGTGTTGTTTCTGGCTGTTGAGCGTACCTTCTCGTGTAAATTATGCCTCATCCGTAAAAAGCACACGGTTCGGAAAGCACGGTTTAATGGCACACCGACGCAGAAACCACTGGCAGAATTCAATTCCGCGTTGAAACTCGTCTGGGTTAAGAGCGCGAATCTTCTGAAGGCGGTAGGGGTGGAAATAATCAATATGCTATACAGACTGAATTGTGGAATGGCTTACACCCATTTCCCGTGCAACACACCGCGGGCTTGTTGAGGGTAATGCCTCCTCTTGAAGCCTATTGTGCGTCAGGCCTTCGCACCTGTAACACGAAATGATGGCACCAGGTTCCGAAGTAAGCTTTCAGTGCACATGCGCCATTACGAGGACGTGTCAGTGGAATACGTACCTCAACTGAACCTATCACTTACAGGGACCTGTGGATGGCAGTAAATGTGCGTGCATGTGGCACTCGACGATTCGGAAAACGCCGCATACACAAATTTAGGACAGCGTGAGCATTTCCATCCGCCCCCCGTAACCACAATGCCTGTCTGTCTTTTCTCTCCCAAGAGCAGCGCTGTATTTCCCGTCCGTTCCATACAGTAACGAACACAATAGTGTCCTAGTTTGATGACAGACTGACGCAAGGCGAAGCAGGCCCCGTAGTGTACACCGGTGCTGCCCTCTGTGAAACACCTATCAAACAGGCAGTTCCACAAACAAAATCAACACGTTCACGAACCAGTAAGAGGCGAAAAAACCCCCCAGTGTTGTCCCGCCTCGAATTTTCCCAACTATGTCGACTACAGCGTTTGTAAATAGAGGTCATAAAAATTCAACCCGACGTCTTCTTTACCTTTATGTCACAAATACATTGAAATCGTTCACCTGCAGACCTGCTCGGATGGCATGTTTTGTGTCTACCCTCATGGCGACTCGGAACACTGTTCAACAACGCCTAGTTCCGTACGCTGAGGGGCGCGCACATGCGTTGGTATGTGAGATATGCTTATTACGATCCATTCTACCAGAACTGTCATTTACTACACTCATTTCACATACACACTTTACATTTTCATATTACAATGGTACAAGCGTGAAGCGCCAAAGAATCTGGTACAGGCATGCATATTCAAATACAAACATACGTGAACAGGCAGAATACGGCGCTGTGGTCGGCAACACCTATATAACTGTCTGGTGCAGTTGTCAGATCGGTTACTTCTGCTAAAATGACAGGTTATAAAGATTTAAGAGGGTTTGAACGTGGTGTAACAGTCATCCCATGAGCGATGGGACACAGAACTCTAAGGTAGCGCTGAAGTAAGGATTTTCCCGTACGACCATTTCACGAGTGTAACGTGAATATCAGGAATCCGGTAAAACATCAAAATTCTGATATCGCTGCTGCCGGGCAAAGATCCTGCAAGGACGGAACCAACGACGACTAAAGAGAATCGTTCAGTGTGACAATGGGTGCAACCCTTCCGCAAATTGCTGCAGATTTCAGTGCTGGGCCATCAGTAAAAGTCAGCGTACGAAACATTCAATGAGACATCATCGATATGGGCTTTCGGAGCCGAAGGCCCACTCGTGTACCCTTGATGATTGCACGGCACAAAGCCTTGCCTGGACCTGTCAACACCGACATTGGACTGTTGATGATTGGAAACATGATGCCTGGTCGGACGATCGGATGGACGTGTACAGGTCAGCAGGGGACTGTTCAAGCTGTGGGGCGTGCGCAGCTGAAGCGATATGGGACCCCTGATACTTCTAGATACGACTCTGACAGGTGACACGTACGTAAGCACCCCGTCTGATCACCTGCATCCATTCGTGTCTATTGTGCATTCCGACGGACTTGTGCAATTCCAGCAGGTCAGTATAACATCCCACACGTCCACAGAGTGGCTCAGGAACACTCTACTGCAGGGGCGGGCAAACGTTGCACGCGGCTCATGAGCGCACAGCGCTGCACGTGTGCTGCTCGCGTGCAGGCGTCGACCGGGGCTGTGGCGGCAGCCGGCAGGTTGTGGCAGTGTAGTGCCAGGCTAAGCTGCGGACGTTGATGCGAAGCGAGCACTATGTAGTGAACGTTGTATTTCAAGAAACGGAGAAGTGGAGATTTGCTATCTTTTAAAAAGTAATGGGAGAATCATTTTTTCTTTGTGCAAAAACGTGAAAATTCGAAATGTTTAATATGTGGCAGTATTCTCGCTGGTTAACGGAAGTTTAGTATTGAAGGCCATTATAATAAATTTCACAAGGACTAGTACAATTTATTGTCGGATTCTGAGCGGATGGGGAATTGACTGAGCTTAAGAAGGGCGATCTGACGATACCAGATGAATCTGTCGTAGTTGGCCGGCCGGAGTGGCCGAGCGGTTCTAGGCACTACAGTCTGGAACCGCGCGACCGCTATGGTCGCAGGTTAGAATCCTGCCTCGGGCATGGATGTGTATGATGTCCTTAGGTTAGTTAGGTTTAAGTAGTTCTAAGTTATAGGGGACTGATGACCACAGCAGTTAAGTCCCATAGTGATCAGAGCCATTTGAATTTGTCGTAGTTGCTGTTGTCACGAGAGATCTGCGACTTTCTCTCGTCATGTCTCTCATCTAACTGATTAACATTTTATGGAGCACTGTTTTCAAGTTTTCAGGACGACAACAATAATAGCCCAGCGGTATGTGCAAGTTATAAGACTGCGCTTAATATAGCGAGAGCTGTAAAACCATTTGCTGAATTAATAAGTCTCGGTTAAGAGCAAACATCAGTGATGAAAATTGACGTAACTGTTTGTGTTTGTCTGTATGTAGAAATTTTGTTCCAGATATTAAAGGTATTGTAAACTCCACCTGTGATAATTAAATAAAACGTATCGTAGGTAATAGGTACTCTTTCAAACCATGATTTCTTTCAAGCACTCCTACTAACCTTATTGATTCACTCAATAAAGCAAGCTAGGAAACAAATCGCATTACAGAGGAAGGAGCGGACAGAAGGTATGGTGGGGATGGGAGATAAGCGGGTGGCCAGCTTGCCCCTGTGTGCACGCAGAACACCTGTTAACTGCACGCGTGCAAGTGCACCGCACACGTGCAGGATTCCTGCCCGCCCCTGCTCTACTGAGTTTAAACACTTCTGCTGACCACCAAACTCCCCGGACATGAACATTATTGAGCATTTCTGGGATGCCTTGCAACGTGCTGTGAAGAAGAGATATCCACCACTAGTACTCTTACGGATTTATAGACAGCCCTGCAGGATTCATGATGTCACTTCGCTCCAGCACTACTTCAGGAATTAGTCGAGTCCATGACACTTCGTTTTGCGGCGCTTCTGTGTGCTCGCGAGGCCCTACACGATATAGGCAGATGTAACAGTTTCCTTGGTTCTTCAGTGTATTTTGTTAATTTGAATTTGGGAAGGAGTTGTACTTTACGCTTCTGTTTTAGTACATTGCTGTAGTTTTCAAGTACTAGAGTAACGTGTCACACGGACCGATTTTAGTGAAGTGTGCTCGCGGATTTCTCATTATGCGCTTCACTGGAAGGAGAGACTTCCCGCTTGTGGAGCTTCGCCTGGAGACGACTTGGCGAGGCGGTCTGCATTCCGGTCACGTCGGTTCTCCTGCGCCATGTCGTTAACTGGGCGAACGCAAAGGGGGTTAAGCGTGCACTGCTTCTCGGGAGAAGCGATGGCATCCAGGAGCAGACGCCAGCCGCCGATGCCGTCAGATACCAGTGCGGAACGTAAAATACGGCGGACCACCGTTATGCCTGCGCTCAGTCAGTGACATTGTCTCAGTATGTTTTCGTCTGTATCACGGTTCAAGGTTGAACGGTGAATATACTTTTAAAACCTTTTCTTAAGAATTTACTTCATTTACTAGCGATTCATCAAGAACATTAACACAGTTAATCACACTATGTGAGCGTGGAAGTAGTTGCCAGTGAGTAACTGATGAAAACTAATTCGATTTCTTTCAACAAATGGAAATTTTATTCCTAAAAGCCTTTTTTTAAACAGATTTAAAATTATAATCAGAAATCATCCTCTAAATATCAAGTTACAATTAGTTCAGAGGCAGAATGAACCAATTTTGACAATATGAGCTTAAGGGCTGAGAACATTGCCGCTCCCTTTTGACACGGCCGTAGTCACGACCGCTCGCAACAATCTCTGAAAGACTACACTGGTACAAATCTGCAACACACCAGAATACTTTAAACTAAAAATTTTAACAACTCACACAAGCACATAAACTCTGCACCCCGTAGGGGGGATGGAAATGGTACAAAACACTAACATTAAATAAAGTCAACTTGCCACCGAAGGTGCAACTCGATTTTTTAAAAAAAAAACTCTCACAGTGAAAGGGTGGTAACTTTATATACTAAAATGACCATTTAAATAAAAACCCATGAAATGCAATCTTACATAAAATACACAAACATGCTCTACGTTACACATATACAGCCCCTCAAAATGATAGGAGAGATAGAAACATATTCAGGTATTCGGCCGTTAACTTTAAGCATTAAATTCGTTAACACCGAATCCTAAAAACATGACAGAGGCAGCTATTAACGTACGGCAGACCGACAGACAGACAGACATTAACTGCCTAACAAATGCGGACGGGAAACAGACGAGCAAGCTGGGGACGAGAGACTGACCAAGAAAACAAGTAGAATTTAACAAGTAAACGAACAACATATCACGAATCACTTAACTTCTGATAAACTGCGATGTCTGGCGAAGACCTGGCGCAGCACCCGAAAACGCTCTCTCGAACCGGCCGCTGCCAGCCGCTTCAACGGACGCAGGAAGGTGCGCCGATCTCCCGTCTCACGGCGTCGCAGCTCGCTCCGGCCAGGCCGATGTCGTGGATTGACTCCTGTTGCTCTCGTGTCGGCCGCGAAGCCACTACCCCTCGCCATACGGCGCGGGCCACTGGACTGACGTGGCGACCTTACCTGCACCGACGCTCAAGACGGACAAGTCATCTTGTGTCCCAGTGTGCGACCGACCAACCGATCGATCGATCCAACCGTCAATGACCATTGCCTGAACAAACTGGAGCAGACTGGCGGCCTAACACATACTAGCACTCCGGACGACAGACAGACACTGACTGCCGCACACTGACCCGGCTGACCAACTGACCAGACTCGCCGCCTAGCGAGCTCATAGCGCCCCTTAAATACACGTGAACAGGCTACCTTTCCCCTTTCCCACCAGAGGGAGACACCAAAGCTGTGATTGCCACAGCTGCGCCACCGCCAGATACGGAGGGCGACTGCTTTACGCTACGCGCTGCGGCGTGCTCTTCAAAACAGCAAATTTTCTACCACGGCCTGAACGTGTATTATCTGAGGGCTCAAGAAGACACTGCTGACAGGAGTAACACTCGCAAAAGAGCACAAAGACACTCCAGGGGCGTCACAACAGGAAGACACGGACCAAGTACTTCAGTGAGACCCCCACCTCTTCCTGCAGGCCCACTCTGTTCCCAGCTCAACAAAACTTTACCTACATGTCATTTCGTGCCACTGTAGCAAGTAGAGAGCCAAAAAATTTATAGATATATTTAACCGTTTCGAAAAGGAGGAGTGCTTTTTCGTTTGTCCCTTAGCCTCCGTAGCTCCTTTGTGGGCTGGATCCCAACTGTTGGTCCACTTTTTTATCTGGGTATAGGAAGCAAATATTTTCCTATCTTAGTCTCAGAAAGACTTCCATAACAATTTTTGATTAATTTACGAGGGCTGATCAACAAAGACTGAGATGTTTACTACTGCAATGTTTACATGATATTTTTCAAAGTAGTGCACTCCTACTTGAATGCACTTTTAATAGCGTCTCTGACGGTCGTAGCCCGCAGCTCGTGGTCTCGCGGTCGCGTTCTCGCTTCCCGATCACGTGGTTCCGGGCTCGATTCCCGGCGGGTTCAGGGATTTTTACCTGCCTCGAGATGACTGGGTGTTTGTGTTGTCCTCATCATTTCTACATCTACATCTACATCTACATCTACATTTATACTCCGCAAGCCACCCAACGGTGTGTGGCGGAGGGCACTTTACGTGCCACTGTCATTACCTCCCTTTCCTGTTCCAGTCGCGTATGGTTCGCGGGAAGAACGACTGTCTGAAAGTCTCCGTGCGCGCTTTAATCTCTCTAATTTTACATTCGTGATCTCCTCGGGAGGTATAAGTAGGGGGAAGCAATATATTCGATACCTCATCCAGAAACGCACCCTCTCGAAACCTGGACAGGAAGCTACACCGCGATGCAGAACGCCTCTCTTGCAGAGTCTGACACTTGAGTTTGCTAAACATCTCCGTAACGCTATCACGGTTACCAAATAACCCTGTGACGAAACGCGCCGCTCTTCTTTGGATCTTCTCTATCTCCTCCGTCAACCGGATCTGGTACGGATCCCACACTGATGAGCAATACTCAAGTATAGGTCGAACGAGTGTTTTCTAAGCCACCTCCTTTTTTGATGGACTATATTTTCTAAGGACTCTCCCAATGAATCTCAACCTGGTACCCGCCTTACCAACAATTAATTTTATATGATTATTCCACTTCAAATCGTTCCGCACGCATATTCCCAGATATTTTACAGAAGTAACTGCTACCAGTGTTTGTTCCGCTATCGTATAATCATACAATAAAGGATCCTTCTTTCTATGTATTCGCAATACATTACATTTGTCTATGTTAAGGGTCAGTTGCCACTCCCTGCACCAAGTGCCTATCCGATGCAGATCTTCCTGCATTTCGCTACAATTTTCTAATGCTGCAACTTCTCTATATACTACAGCATCATCCGCGAAATCCGCTTGGAACTTCCGACACTATCTAATAGGTCATTTATATATATTGTGAAAAGCAATGGTCCCATAACACTCCCCTGTGGCACGCTAGAGGTTACTTTAACGTCTGTAGACGTCTCTCCATTGATAACAACATGCTGTGTTCTGTTTGCTAAAAACTCTTCAATCCAGCCACACAGCTGGTCTGATATTCCGTAGGCTATTACTTTGTCACAGGCGACAGTGCGGAACTGTATCGAACGCCTTCCGGAAGTCAAGAAAAATAGCATCTACCTGGGAGCCTGTATCCAATATTTTCTGGGTCTCATGAACAAATAAAGCGAGTTGGGTCTCACACGATCGCTGTTTCCGGAATCTATGTTGATTCCTACATAGTAGATTCTGGGTTTCCAAAAACGACATGATACTCGAGCAAAAAACATGTTCTAAAAATTTACAACAGATCGACGTCAGAGATATAGGTCTATAGTTTCGCGCATCTGCTGGACGACCCTTCTTGAAGACTGGGACTACCTGTGCTCTTTTCAAATCATTTGGAACCTTCCGTTCCTCTAGAGACTTGCGGTACACGGCTGTTAGAAGGGGGGCAAGTTCTTTCGCGTACTCTGTGTAGAATCGAATTGGTATCCCGTCAGGTCCAGTGGACTTTCCTCTGTTGAGTGATTCCAGTTGCTTTTCTATTCCTTGGACACTTATTTCATCATCATTCATGACAAGTTGCGAGATTGGGCTGAGCAAAGGTCAGGAATTTCTACGGGCGCTGATAACCAAGCTGTTGAGAGCCCCACAAACCAAACATCATCATCATTATCTGCCGGTTCTCGAACACATGGTGCAGGCCTTTGTCTGGTACTTGAGAATCGCCTCATTTTTCTTGACAACTGCTTCGGAGTTCTCATATGCCGTGAACCTTTGCCTTTAGTGATGGGAATAGGAAAATTACAGGTTGCAAGATCAGGCAAATGCGGTGCACAGGTAATGTTGAATTGAGCCAGAAACTGCATGACTTGATTTGTCACGTGAGGCCCCGTCACAATGAAGTTTCCACCCAGTCCGAGAAAGTTGTATTCGCTTCGTTGTTATGTTCTTCCTCAGTTTATCCAATACTGACATCTAGCATGCTGCTGTCAATAGTAGTGTGAGGGGGAGCTGCGTGCTGGTAAATAATTCAATGTCAGTCAAAAAATGTGATCACCATCACTTCCGCTGCAGATGGAACAACTTTCGCCTTGTTTGGCGGTGGAGAGCCTGGCTATTTCCACCCTGTACTGGATCGTTTTCCTTCAGGATCGTAATGATGCAGCTATGAGTCATGACCTGTGGTAATTGAATCCAGAAATGCATCCCTTCAATCACCAAAGAGATGCAACCCCTCATGGCTTGTCTCGACTCGCTCAGCATTTTGTTCGAGAATCAACTAACGTGGCACCCAAAGGGCACAAATAAGGTCACGACGCATAATGGTAAAGACACTGCCATACAAAATTCTCATCAGTTCACTGAGTTTACATAATGTTGTTCGCCGATTCTCAAGGACTATCAAAACAGCTTGTTATTGTTGATTTCAGTCACAGTGAAATCCGGAGCACTAGGGCACTTTGCTTAACACAGACAAGTTGGTTTCCTTCGACGTCCTTCAACCACCTAAACACTGTTCCACGAGGCAGAGGATCTTCACCATATGCATGCTGTAGCTCTTCTTGTCAGTGGCTGTATGGTTTAAGCGAACACTTAATTTCATTGCATCGTACTGCTCGTCTCGCATCATCTCAAGTTCTGGTATGCGAAATGCGAAGACTGTCTACAGAATAGAGAATTACTTCCAACCTATCGATACGAGAGTATTTCCGCCTGTGGAAATTATGCATAAATACCCGCTCTTTTCAAACACTCGTGGTACAGATGGGAAACTATCACGGAAGTCACTAGGCAGTAGCAGTCTCAGTCTTGGTTGATCAGCCCTAGTAACACAGCAAAAGACTCCCTTCACGAGATTTACTAATATTTTCTCCATGTTCCTCTCCTTTTTATTTTTCCGTATTTCTTGATTTCAGTCTGCAGGGTAGCAGTACACACGGGAACTCTGCCCCAAATGCCACATCCCAGTTACGCCGCTGCTGTTATTATAGGACAGTTTCTTTAATTGTACGGTGATAATTTTCAGCACATCTTTTTAAAACAAAAACCACAAATAGCGACGTGACGCAATTTGAACAATGCGGGGGTCTCTCCAACGGCTCACGCTGTTGCTTAGCAACAGTTAGAGAAGACTTGAATGGCGAGAAATACAGATGTTTCTGTCTCCGTTCCATAAAAGTCTTAAAAAAGCCAGAGAGGCCGGAAGAGCAAGGAGCATCGATAGGAGTGAAAAGGCAAGCCACCTACTAGGATTTGATATCTGGTAATCCTTGGCACCTAAATACCCATGCGTCAAATCAAATGCACCTTTTTGCGTACGCGTGACATAAATTCTCACAGGTATGTATGTTTACTGAATATCGAGGCCTTCAACAAAGCAGTTATTTTCAGTGTAATCTGATCTTGTAAAACAGTCATCCAAACTTTTTATCAAGTTTTGATCCAGGCAGTTTGTGTTGGAGAAATACGAATTTTATAAATCTTGTCACTACAAATACTCGTAAAAAAAAATTTCAACGCAAAATACATTTTTATAAGAATTTCTTCAGCATCGTAGACAGACTTGATGCATTAAGGCTATATTTTTAATGGAAAACGTGCTTTTCTTTCTAATAATAGTGGTTTTATTAATGGAATGAAATGTGATTTGACATTGTAGTTTCTGATTACGTATCTTTAAATAAGGTGGCCCAGTTTCATCGTCTCTGTGGGGGTGCAGTACGCATCCACAAAAACAAAACAGTTTGTCCACATTTAGTTAGCTTATCGTCTCCAGAGTGCTGAATAGATAGCGGTTACTGGAATTTGAGCTGCCATTATGTTGACTCCTCTCGTTTCCAACTTTGGCGGCTAATTCATACTATGCGTCCGCCCCCGGTAGCTGAGTGGTCAGCGCGACAGAATGTCAATCCTAAGGGCCCGGGTTCGATTCCCGGCTGGGTCGGAGATTTTCTCCGCTCAGGGACTGGG
Source organism: Schistocerca cancellata (assembly GCF_023864275.1). Lineage (NCBI taxonomy): Eukaryota > Metazoa > Arthropoda > Insecta > Orthoptera > Acrididae > Schistocerca > Schistocerca cancellata. The sequence goes on from NC_064632.1 coordinate 78,409,353, forward strand.
TGTTGTGTTGTCCTAACCTTCATCATTTCATCCCCATCGACGCGAAAGTCGCCGAAGTGGCGTCAAATCGAAAGACTTGCACACGACAAACGGTCTACCCGACGTGAGGCCCTCGTCACACGCCGTTATCATTATTATTATCGCCTGATTCTCTAGCAGTCATTGCTTAATGTGGTGTTAGTTTCGGGTATACGTAATTTATCGCAGTGAACGTCATGTGTGCGTGATCTTTAACGCCATTATCTATCCTCACATCTGACGCAATAAGTAGTTCTGTCAGCCGACCGATGTGGCCGAGCGGTTCTACGTGCGTCAGTCCAGAACCGCGCTGCTGCTACGGTCGCAGGTTCGAAACCTGCCTCGGGCATGGGTGTGTGTGCTGTCCTTAGGTTAGTTTGGTTTAAGTAGTTCTAAGTCCTAGGGGACTGATGACCACAGATGTTAAGTCCCATAGTGCTTCGAGCCATTTCAACCATTTGAGTAGTACTGTCAACGACAAGCTAATTATCGCCCCGCGCAAGAGCGTTGTATCTCAAGCAATGTCGCGAGCAATTATTGCCTGTAATCGATCAGATATTAGCTATTTAGAAAGTTATTTCAAACAATATTTCGAGCGCCACTATGTCATGAGGTTTTGCTACCATAATTATCTGCTATGGTTAATAAAAGTTCGTAAAACGGGTAAAGGTACAGATATTTCTGTTATTCACTGAGGACGGTGTATCGAATAACATTATATCTGTTGTTACGTCATTTGTAAACCTATAATTATAGTTATTACAAGTCGTATGTTTTTAGGTTGAGGAGTATGTCCAAGTATGTGTGGCAAGTACAAGCCATTGATTCTTTCCTTCCACTGGACAGCAGGTCAGGTGTCGAAGTCCGGACGCGTGGTAGCAAAACGGTTAGTCTATACTGACAAGCGCACTTCACTTAGTAGTGTAGCTACGACCATGCGGGAAACATCAGGTCGTAAAGTTTGTACTGTGTTCGTGGGAAGACTGTTCGATGCAGAGAGCAAACAAACAGTGCACTGGTGTGTGTACATATTAAGGTACCACTTATAAAAACATATGGACTTATGCCCGTTACAAGGGCTGGAATGTATGAAAGGTGTTGAGAAATGTATTTGGTTGGAAACTGTAACTTATCCATTAAGGAAGTTTTCGAACTTAGATCATCTGCTACGTATTTACACAGAAAGGTTGCTGATAATGTCGAGAATTTAGGGACCATCTTTGATCAGTTAGTTCATAGCTAACCTTAAAATTATCCACATGTTTCGCATCTCACTTTCCTGCTGTTGGTGCTGAAACAGTTTATTTTTTCTTGAAATGACGTGCAGTGGTAGTACTGCGAACCCTTATTCGGGAGAAAGCGGTTAAAATTCCCATCTGGCCATTCCAATTTCTCGTCGATGGGAAAATATATACACAATGATTCTGAGATGATTTTGCTAATAACTCTACAGTTTGATTTGTAATGTGAGTAAACCCTGTAATCTTCAATGTCTATTGATGATTATTCTGCCTAATCTGCTGATTCTGTTTGTATCTCAGACTTAGGGGCATTTAATCTACTTAGAGGTATTAATTATTTAGCTTATATATTTTCAAAGTAGTAAGCCTTAATCTATATTACAGAACACATTGTACTTTCCATTCACGCCAAGTGTGTTGCGTAGATCTTTCCAGAACGAACTTGACTAAAACGTGTGGAGGTCTTAAATTCCATCATAATCACGGGAGCAATATCTGGTCACGTGTAATCCATTTAGTTCCATAGACCTAACTCGTACACGTAGGATTCCTAATGCAGACTGACATTTCATACGCTTACCTACGAAAAAGTAAGTTATTGGCATATTTCTATCTCTGAACCATTTACAAAATCAGCTTTGATTATTTTAACACGCAGAAATGAGTATTTCACCTGAACGATCAATTTAATGTTTTTTTCATATTTATGATGTTATATCTCTTGAACTATGTGTCGTACCATTATATAAATTCCAGTTACATTCAGTGGTGTATGTGGATACGTCCTACAAAATGTGCTGCGAATAGAGTTAGCAGTAAAAACTGTCTCCGCAATATCCTTTCTTCCAGGAGTGCTAGTTCTGCAAGGTTTGCAGAAGAGCTTCTGTCAATTTTGGATGGTAGGGGACGAAGTACTGGCAGAATTGCAGCTGTGAGGACGCGTCGTGAATCGTGCTTAGGTAGCTCAGGTGGACGCCGGCACGGTAGCTCAGCGTGTTTGGTCAGAGGGTTAACTGCCCTCTGTAACAAAAAAACTGTGTGAACGGATCAACGAAAAACCTGAACGACTGCCATGGGACGTCCGCCCCGAACAAATACAGCGAACAACATAGAACAAAATGAAATCAACAAAAACAAAAAAAAAGATGGTAGAGCACTTGCCCTCGAAAGGCAAAGGTCCCGAGTTCGAGTCTCGGTCCGACACACAGTTTTAATCTGCCAGGAAGTTAAATATCAGTGAACACTCCGCTGCAGGGTGATAATTTCATTCCGAAGAAATTAATAAAATTAAACGTCGTACCTAATGCTGCAGTTTTACTGCATAAACAGCGAACATGTAGTTAAGTTACAAACATTTTCCCTTTCATCATTTTGTGGGTGGTGTCAGCGAGAAACGTTTCGTAAAGGTTTTAATTTATGTGTAAATTTTGTTGCAAGTCACTAACATACAGTTTAAACTATAATACCCTTCTTCTTGTGTTATACCTTTAATGCAAGACTGTTCCTTTCAATGACTAGATAATGACAACATTTTAATTTTTAAGTTTGGTCAATGATTATGGGAAATACTGAAAGCCAGTTTTTGTGGCCCCTGAAAGCCATTAGGGAACATGCAACAGGGACTGGAATCGTAGACCATGGACCATGGACCATGAACCGAAATATCTCCGTTTAATAATACAGATAGATGAAACAATGAAACGATATAAAATTGGAGGGACATTCAAAAACTGTTCTACGAAAGGTACATATGGATTACTTGGAGGGATTGTGGTAAACACTAGTACCTCTGTAGAGAAAATGGCATATAGAACACTAGAACAGATATGTAATTGTGTCACTCAGTGTCAGAAATCCTTGTCAAGTAGACGCGACAGAGAACATCGAACTTCAGGGTGCTCAGCTAGGAAGTAGCTCGTAAAATAGAAAAAGAGACGGTCGGGGCACTTAAATAGGAAGCCTTTCAGGATATGCTTCGTTCTTCTGGTGAAAATCTCTGTTCGAGGAAGACTGTGCGACTTTTCTGCTGCCATCGTTGTATAACTTGTGTAGGTACCGTGACAATAAGAGAAGAGAGGTTATCGTGCACTTGGAGGCATGTAGACAGTCGTCTATTCTCTCGCGGAATAGTAAAACGGAATAGGACTAAAAATTCATAATATTTTGAGGGATTTATTCTGCACATTACCCCGCACAATGGACATGCGCAGTATTGATTCTGATGTAGATGTAATCTACAAAATGTGGTACCCTGCCTAGGAACTTTAGGGTAATGTTCATTACGAGAAAGCAACACACGGGAATAGCTCATAGTTGTAATGTCTGGAATCACCTTTCGTGATGCGAACCAATGAAGTTTCATTCACTGCAAAACTTTCACAAGCAACGCCGTTTATATTCGAGCATGGATTGTATCAGCATTGGTAATGATATGCAATAGTAGATAGAGGAAACGCCACCTGACATCTCTTAAACTGTTTGATCCTGCTAAACAGAGCGCTACTGACTTATTTTGTTCAATTCTTGCAGAAGACCGACCAGCCCATAAGTCAGGCACTTCAGTAGGCCACCTCAGGGATTTTGCGAGGCACACTGGCCACAGATCGGACCCATTGTAAGTAGGCTGTTTATATTTTCTTATTGGCAACGTTACGTAGCGCTCCGTATGAAAATCACTGGCTGTGCTGTGTGCAGTCTGTAGCTAGTTTGCATTGTTGTCTGCCATTGTAGTGTTGGGCAGCGGCAGCTGGATGTGAACAGCGCGTAGCGTTGCGCAGTTGGAGGTGAGCCGCCAGCAGTGGTGGATGTGGGGAGAGAAATGTCGGAGACTTGAAATTTGTAAGACTGGATGGCATATATATTATGATTATTAAGGTAAATACATTGTTTGTTCTCTATTAAAATCTTTCATTTGCTAACTATGCCTATCAGTAGTTAGTGCCTTCAGTAGTTTGAATCTTTTATTTAGCTGGCAGTAGTGGCGCTCGCTGTATTGCAGTAGTTCGAGTAACGAAGATTTTTGGTGAGGTAAGTGATTTGTGAAAGGTACAGGTTAATGTTAGTCATGGCCATTCCTTTGTACGGATTTCTGAAAGTCAGATTGCGTTGCGCTAAAAAATATTGTGTGTCAGTTCAAGCACAGTCATGTATAATTTTTTTAAGGGGATGTTTCATATGTCGACCCTTAGCCGAGGATACCTCACTGGAATCTTCTGATTTTTTCTTGTAGTTTGTGTAATTAGTGTAGATTTTGTTTATTGCTATTGCGTAATTGTAGAGAGAATCTCCTTTGTAGTTGCAGTCTTTCATTGTTGTACAGTAAAAGAGATGTGGCATGCACCAAGTATTTCGCAGCTGCGCTTGCAATTAACTAGATATTATTTTCAGTGCTATGTTAATGTGTTCCCCTATTTTTGCTCTTCACATTGTGTTTTTCTGTGTTGTCGTGTGAAATATTGTGACAATAATGGCGTGTGAAAAACGTAACACTAGGCTCCAGAGCAAATTGAGAAATGACAGTGAAGACGAAAGCAGTGTGTTAGCCCCACCATGTAATGAATTAACTAATATTGAAAGTAGTAATTTGGTAACTGTGCATAGGGAAATGGAGCGGGCGTCAAATAATGGAGTAGACAGTGAAACAGGTAGTGAACAGGGAAGCATTATCGATCGATCGGTCGGCAACAGCTCGCCTCAGGAATCGGAAATGACAGAACACAATATTGCAAATACTGTAGACTCAGGTTTTGGGTTCTCACCGTTTTCTCAAATGAGTTGTAGAATAATGGAACGTGTTTTGTGTTCTCGTATTATGACGTTCTTAGATAATACAAATCTCCTTCATCATAACCAACATGGATTCCGCAAACAGAGATCATGTGAAACTCAGCTCGCCCTATTTGCCCAAGAAATTCACAGTGCCGTAGACACTGGCGAGCAGATTGATGCCGTATTCCTGGACTTCAGGAAGGCATTTGATACGGTTCCGCACTTACGTTTAGTGAAAAAAATACGAGCTTACGGAATATCGGACCAGGTTTGTGATTTGATTCAGGATTTCCTAGAAGAAAGAACACAACATGTCATTCTTAACGGTTCAAAATCTGCAGATGTAGAGGTAATTTCGGGAGTACCGCAAGGAAGCGTGATAGGACTTTATTGTTTACAATATACGTAAATGACTTAGTTGACAACTTCGGTAGCTCCGTGAGGCTATTTGCAGATGACACGGTTGTCTACAAGAAAGTAGCAACATCAGAAGACTCGTACGTACTCCAGGAAGACCTGCAGAGGATTAATGCATGGTGCGACAGCTGGCAGCTTTCCCTAAACGTAGATAAATGTAATATAATGCGCATACATAGGGGCAGAAATCCATTCCAGTACGATTATGCCATAGGTGGTAAATCATTGGAAGCGGTAACGACCGTAAAATACTTAGGAGTTACTATCCGGAGCGATCTGAAGTGGAATGATCACATAAAACAAATAGTGGGAAAAGCAGGCGCCAGGTTGAGATTCATAGGAAGAATTCTAAGAAAATGTGACTCATCGACGATAGAAGTAGCTTACAAAACGCTTGTTCGTCCGATTCTTGAGTATTGCTCATCAGTATGGGACCCTTACCAGGTTGGATTAATAGAAGAGATAGACATGATCCAGCGAAAAGCAGCGCGATTCGTCATGGGGACATTTAGTCAGCGCGAGAGCGTTACGGAGATGCTGAACAAGCTCCAGTGGCGGACACTTCAAGAAAGGCGTTACGCAATACGGAGAGGTTTATTATCGAAATTACGAGAGAGCACATTCCGGGAAGAGATGGGCAACATATTACTACCGCCCACATATATCTCGCGTAATGATCACAACGAAAAGATCCGAGAAATTAGAGCAAATACGGAGACTTACAAGCAGTCGTTCTTCTCACGCACAATTCGTGAATGGAACAGGGAAGGGGGGATCAGATAGTGGTACAATAAGTACTCTCCGCCACACACCGTAAGGTGGCTCGCGGAGTATAGATGTAGATGTAGATGTAGTCAAGACACATTTTCCGCTTGTCAAAATGCGAATGTCGCCAGTGCAAATTCACTGCCGAAAAGCACTGAGGAACATGTTTCAGACACCAGTGCATTGTTATTACAATTAATGCAACAAATGGGACAAAAGCTTCAAAAGTTAGACACAATGGAACAAAATCAGAGACAAACACAGCAACAGTTAAACACAATGGAACAAAATCTTCAAAAGTTAGACACAATGGAACAAAAGCTTCAAAAGTTAGACTCAGTGGAACATAAGCTTGAACAAACACGTGAAGATTTAACTTCTGAGTTACATAACATTGAATCGAAATGTCAAAAAGTCTGTAATGATGTAAAGACACAAATTTGTGAGCATTTTCAACCTATTTTTTCGCGGCATGAAAATGCATTACAGAATCACGAAGCAGCCATAAAAGAACTCCAAACTATTGTTCATGAAAATCATGACAAAAAAAATGGTTCAAATGGCTCTGAGCACTATGGGACTCAACATCTTAGGTCATAAGTCCCCTAGAACTTAGAACTACTTAAACCTAACTAACCTAAGGACATCACACACACCCATGCCCGAGGCAGGATTCGAACCTGCGACCGTAGCAGTCCCGAAAATCATGACACCTTGCAAGCTAAAATTGATTAAGTTGCATCTGCCGATTTGGTTACGCAGCTTGCAAAAACTCAAGAAAACTTAAAGGACACAGTAGATACGATTTCAACACAAATGGACACTCTGAAACTTGGTTCAGAAAAACACACTGAGGAAATAAGTACACTATCGGAGAAAGTAGCCGAACTTTCGGATCAGTTCACTAACTTATCTGCAAAGGTAGATGATGATCTGAATGACACAAGACCTGTAGCCATCACTGACACAGAAGAGTGCGAACAAATTAGGAAATTCAAACAAAATCAGAATCAAATTAATATGCAACACCAAAGAGAAATCCGGGAAGTACAAGATCAGCTGACACAGGTAATACAAGAATTACGTATTTCAGAGGCCACTCGCGCTCCAGTACGGGAAGAGGGACATAGAAATACGGAACAGCCACAAAATAATAACTCAGGGCACTTCGGGAATTATGAAAGAAATTGGCAAGGTACACCGAATTTTGAGATGGAACTGCCGACATGACGTAACAATGACCGATATGCTACTCGCCGACACGATGATTTTGACTATAAGCTGTTCATTACTACACGTAAATTCAAAACGTTTCAGAATTCTGCCAACGACATTCATCCACAAGCGTGGCTCCGTCAATTCTCTCATTGTTTTCCTCCCAACTGCTCATTGGAGCATAGGTTAGAATTTATGTGTGGCTACTTGGAGAATGAACCAGCTGTAAGAATGCGATCGGTCATTCACGATTGTCACAGCGAAGGAGAATTTTATCATGCCTTCCTCTCAGTGTACTGGTCTCAAGCTACACAAGACCGAGTAAAACATGGCATCATAATGATGAAACATTTCGAACAATCTGAATTTTTCAGTCTTATGAAATATTTTGAAGACTTGTTGCATAAGAATCAATATCTTTCAAACCCATACAGCCCTTCAGAACTCATCCACATTTGCTTAATGAAATTGCTTGAACATTAAGAAATATTATTTTGGCAGGACGTTGCAAAGACGACATTGAAGCTTTCCAGGGACTGTTACAACAACTAGAAATTGACACAGACAGTCGCGGGATGCGAAAACAGGAAAACAATCACTACAGGTCACATCCGTCACAATTCCGTGATGACAGAAACAATAACTGGACATGACAAGGCTATTCTTACAACGCAAATCGTGACCAAAAGAGACACCACCCATATGACAACCACTGGCAGTGTAATAGTTACAGAGAGAGATCGCATTTCCGTAGTAATGAATATGACAGAGACACTCATAGAAACAGACGATTTGGCAACCAGAACAATTATTATCACGGGAGACAGAATAACTTCAGACGCAATGGTCCACTGTGCAGTGATAATTCAGGGAGAAATTCTCCACCAATTAACTGACAAGAAAGAAACTACAGGAACTACCGACATGACGACAGACGATGTGATCGTAACGACAGACGTGAATTTCATCAGAACTGGCGGGATTTAAACAGGGCTGGGCCCTCTCGGCAAGGCGAATTTGTAGAAGTTAGGTCTCCTAATCCCAATAACGACGCGCGCCAACAAAGAAACAGACAATGGCTTGCACCGCAGGCAGCCACTTCCGCCCGCTGGCTCATGGAAAAATAACATAGACGCTAACCTTGAGAAAAATTCCAGTATTCTCTACCGACGTATACCACATGATAATTGCGTTAAAGTTGAAACTCTGCATACTAGGAAGAGCAAAGGGTTACACCACATTTCACATGTCAAACCATTTATTGAAAGATAATCTGCTTTTTAACTTTGTCTTTGCCATAAAACGTTTCACTTCACATTTCTAGTATGCATTGTCAGACTTAGAAACTGTTACCATGCAACAATGTTTGAAGTTAAATATCCAGTCAAGAACCAAGAGAACTTATTTAAACAGAAATTACGAATGCATTGTTATTGTGAACAGACGACATAGTGTTATTGTGTGGGTGCATTCTTGCTTGTTAGTTGCACAATTACGTAACGACTATAAGGCTCACATACTTAGAACATTTACCAGTACTGCTAATGAGATTTTAATGCAACGTTTTGGTGTACTTGAAGATACATTCTGAATTAAAGTACTTTCTGAGAGATACCAGATGACACAGGGGTTAGTTTATGTGACAGCTACATGATTATATCACGACGTTACTAATGAGTGACAATTTACAATGTTGCTTTTGCGGTGTATCTGTTTTATGTGTGCACAGTTTTTCTGAATTATTCTGGAAAGTAAAACATGTTTTAGTAGTAACTTTTGTGGTATAGCTACAAGGAGACAGCCTTTTCCGTAGCACAACAATACGTTACAGCACAGTACTTTCTTCATCACAACAATAAGCGTAATAACTAAGATATCTCTACGCAAAGCATTTCACTTTTGTTTATCATGAGGTAAGTACATTGGCTTCTGCAGAACTTAGCTTTCAGAGGAAAATATCTACGACACTTCCACAGAGATTATCTTACAACAAGATGCACATTTAGCGCTACAGGACAAGCATTTCAGTGATTAATTTTGTACTTAAAACATTTATTTTTAAAGATTTTAGAATTACAAAGAAAGTTTTCTGTGATACATTTCATTCCATTGCTGTAATCTGTAACACCTGAGGGTATAATTACATTAATCCTCAGGGGGGTACACACTTACTTTGTGTACCATGTGTTTGGCAAACACAAGAAGCCCTAGCTAATATGGTATTTGCTTATACAACTTTACATATCGGTACCATATTTCTCTAAAACAAATTACACAGCTATCTGATCATTTAACTGAGAGAGACAAACTTTTTTACTACGTCAGTGACGCATGTTTACGCAATTACAGAGTTGGATTACTTCACACTTACGAAATTGTATTTTGTCTGTACTTTGTGAACTGTTCATATTTTTTCGGACCCATTGCGATAATATGAGAGCTTTGAATGATATATTTGGTATGGGATCACGATTTTTAAGTACGTTTGAGGCAGATGACACTTTTGACATGAGCAGAGAATTTTTTTTTAATTATTGGAGGAAGCTATGACGATTTTGAGAATTGACTGAGATGTTATGATATTATTACGATGACGATGTGTATTATGCTGTTGAGGTATGTTTATGATCTATAAGCCGATGTTATATGAGGAATTTGATTATGGTACGTATTTATTATGATGAAATATTGAAGAAGTGTCGACGATTATGTATATGTGTAATAAGGTAAGGAATAATGAGTAGTGGTTAGGGACTCTGACTTGTGATAAAGGATGTTGGAAACCAAGAATTGTACTTTAAGAATTATGAAATGTGTGTGTATATGTGTGAATGTATCACAATGGCGGCGAAAATTTTTTGGACACTGTTATATTCATAAGATTTTGTTTCTACACATTTGCAACGCAAATTCTTGACCTGTGAAATATTTTTATATGAGACTGTCACTGTAGCAGAAACTGCTGTCGTAAATATTTCCGTAAGAAAGTTAAGTGACCACCTGCACGTAACGCGTCGTGGGCACCCAGCTGTGTCAGACGGCTGGAGAAAAAGCCATTAGTGTGTCCTTTTCAGAGGCACAGGTAGAAAAAAAGGGGAGGCCATTAACCTCGCTATTGACATTCCTTTATAGAAAGCACCGCAAATACGACACGCTCATTACTTGAAAACATTCTCACATCTGCGCACCTGATTATGACAAGTATCTTTCTACGAGAATTGAGAGATTTTTTTACTACCTTATGAAATGCCATATGGCTAATGAATGATGTTTCATGCCTTCCTTTGTACATATTTGTTCATTTTCTTTAATATCTAGTTCCTAGCTGCACTGCAGCATTGGTTAAAATAAAATTTTATAGGTGTACTAATATAAATATTTTACACCTACAGATCCAGAAAAAAAGAATAACTTTGATGTACTTAAAAAAAACGAAGGAGCACAAAAACACATTTCCCTTCACAGGAATTGCATACAGAATTTTCTTTTCAAGTACTTGGTAAATTCTTTTGTAGAATAATTTGTGGCGCACCACTTTAATTACTTAGGCATTAAGATGTGAATATACATTTCCCTTGTCTGCATTGTTGTCTTTAGTGTAACGTTTTTTTCTGCTTGAGCTATGTCATGTTTAAATATAAGTTATTTCATTTGCTGCTGCTGTTTGCCAGGCATAGTGTTACTGAATTTGACTTTGTGTTACTCTGCTAAGCCATTTTATTACTGATTTATTTTTCTTGTTTGCTGCTCATTGCCTTATATTAGTTGTAATATTGTTGTTTACTTTGCCAATTTGAATTTCTTTGTCATTGCTGTTCGTGTTAATTGTTTTGTGCTGCTGCATTGCCTCGTCCCCTAGTTTAGCATCTAAGCTCAATAGATTTAAGTTAGCTTAAGAGGGGGTAGCCTATAAGAGAATGAGTTGTGAGGAATTTGAAGAAATGCACTGAGAGGTTATGCGAGAAAAATACAGAAAGCATGCTTGGATAGGATTTTTTTTGGTGGAAGCAAAGGTTGAAATAAGACGAAAGATCTATGGAATGAAGTTTTGGGTTGGACTGCAGTACCAAACGTTACACTGAAAACAAACCCTGCCCTTTCCGTTTGTGTTATCCCACTATGTTTTTGTGTACCCTTGTGTATTTGTTTTCTTCCTGTCTCTGTGTAGTTTCATAGAGGTTTTTCTTCTTCTAGCACTAAGCTACATTCACTATGATAAGGAATACTGTTATCCTCAAATATAATTTGCATTAATAATATGTTGTTTTCTTTGCAAACATGTTTAGACATTATTTATTCTGTTTTGTTTTAATGCTCATGTGTAAAGTTGATGTTTCGAAAGTTATTCTGATCATTTATGTATGTACTCATGTCATAATTCCTGTAAGACTGATGTATATGTTATTTCACAGACTGCACACAGCACAGCCAGTGATTTTCATACTGAGCGCTATGTAACGTTGCCAATAAGAAAATATAAACAGCCTACTTACATAGCCCCCATGCTCCCCACAAAAAATTTTACAAATTGTTTTGGGCAGTGGCCAATAATAATTTGGTAAAATTCTTCATAATTACAATAACAAAGATATCAAATGCACACACTTATTGATACAATGTTGGTCAAAAGCTAAAATTTTCTCACAGTCCATAAAGATAGTCCTGATCATTCATCATAATAGTAATTACAGTTTTTTTTCACAAAGTCTCATTAGTAAAAGAAATTGCACACAGATTAGTGGATTTCCATGCAGTCTTGAAGAAGTAGTGTTGTCCTTCCAACGGAAAGACAGTGCTGCCTCTTGACATGCAGACAGGTAATGGGCCACAACAGAGCAAACCCACAGCAGAGTCAGTCGAAGTTTTGAAGAATATTGGTAGGTAGGTCATCACAGAGTAGACCCACTGTAGTCCTGGTAGAGATTACGGTATTGGTGGGCCACCAGACCCACTGCAGTCCTTGTAGAAATAATGGTACTGGTGAGTCAGCAAAGGTGTAGACCCACTGTAGTCCTTGTAGAAATAATGGTAACGTTTCACCATATAATGGATTGTGTGCCAGGCAGATGGGATGTGATTTTTTGCAGTTTTTCCACGTCCGAGTAGGTGAATACAGTGGTGTTACCCAGGCCTCATACCTGTTACACTATTACCAAACGTTTACAAAACGTTCGCGAACTTTCGCATGGGATAACGTTAGATGCAGACAGTTGGGGGTTCACAAATTCCGTCGAGAGGGTGGATGGGTAATTGAGGGGTGGAAAGGGGGTGGTGACAGGAATGGCATCTGGCCGCCCTGATCCTCTAAAACTGGGAAATCCTTAAATTAACATGCTGATCCTGTGATGGTAGGAAAAAAGTGCAGGAAATAAAAGAACGAGACTGCTGAATTTATTAAAGAAACGATTACTTTCTGAACAGATCTTAAAAACCCAATGGCATCGACCAGCTGCGGTGTCATCCTCAGCCCTTAGGTTTCACCAGCTGCAGATATGGAAGGGCTTGTGGTCAGCGTACACTCTCCCAGCTTTCGTGAGCGGTGTCGCTACTTCTGAGTCAAGTAGCTGCTCAATGAGCCCCACAAGAGCTGAGTGCACCCCGCTTGCCAACAGCTCTCGGCGGACCCTTCCAAGTGCTAGCGAAGCCCGACTTCAGTGATATGACGGGAACCGGTTTTACCGCTACAACAAAGCCTTGGAGAATTTATTAAACACCTTGCCTGTTTATCTAGAACAGAGTTCCAGTGGCACAAAAGCTTTGAAAAATGTGGAATTTACTAGCTTCTTCTGTTTTTTAGCTTAGTGTACAGCTAAAAGCTACTAGAAAAACATAAAAACGAAAGTTACCATGTTAATGACTAACGTGCAAGGGTCACTCCAAAAGAAATGCCCACTATTTTTTTTTTAATCCATCCATGTTTGAAAGTTTTACAGTGTGTAGATACATCGTTTAGGAACAATATTTTCATTTCTCCACACAATTTCCATCAATCTCGAAAGCCTTACGCCATCTTGGAACCAGCGCCTGTATACCCCCACGGTAAAATTCGGGACCAACCTGTTGGAGCCACTGTTTGGCAGCGTGCACAAGGGAGTCATCATCTTCAAACCTTGTTCCACGAAGAGAAAATAAATGTGTGTGAAATCTTATGGGACATAACTTCTAAGGTCATCAGTCCCTCAGCTTACACACTACTTAACATAAATTATCCTAAGGACAAACACACACACCCATGCACGAGGGAGGACTCGAACCTCCGCCGGGACCATGAAGAGTGTCTTTCAGTTTCCCAAAGAGATGGTAGTCACATGGAGCCAGGTCAGGACTGTGAGGCGGGCGTTTCAGTGTTGTCCATCCGAGCTTTGTGATCGGTTGATCGCGTCCATGGTTTTTTGAATCACTTGTGGCCGTGCATTGTCATGCAACAGCAAAACATGCTGCTTCTGGCGATGTGGTCGAACATGACTCAGTCGAGCTTGAAGTTTCTTCAGGGTCGTCACATATGCATCGGAATTTATGGTGGTTCGACTTGGCATGATGTCCACAAGCAAGAGTCATTCGGAATCGAAAACACCGTAGCCACAACTTTTCCAGGAGAAGGTGTGGTTTTGAATTTGTTTTTCTTGGGTGAATTTGCATGATGCCACTCCACTGATTGCCTCTTCGTCTCTGGTGAAAAATGATGGAGCCATGCTTCATCACCTGTCACAATTCTTCCAAGAAATTCATCTTCACCATTCTCGTACTGTTCCAAAAGTTCGCAGCATACCGTTTTCTTGCTTCTTTGTGAGCCACCGTCAACATCCTGGGAACCCACCTGGCACAAATCATTTTTGACGCCAACACTTTCAGTATTCTGCAAACACTTCCTTTCCCTGTCCCAATGTAGCATGACAGTTCGTCCACTGTAATGCGTCTGTCAACAGTCATCAAGTCGTTAACACTCTGCTCATTGTCTGTAGTGTGTGCAGTACTACGCCTGCCGTTGCTAGGACAATCCTGAATATTGCCGTGCCCGCTTTCATCACGTAACCTCCTTGCCCACCAACTAACTGTACTGCGATCGACAGCAGCATCTCCATACACCTTTTTCAACCTCTTGTGGATGTTTCCCACTGTCTCGTTTTCACAGTACAGGAATTCTGTGACAGCACGTTGCTTTTGACGAACGTCAAGTGTAGCAGCCATCTTGAAGACATGCTGTGATGGTGTCACTCACGGCAATAGGTTGAACTAAGTTTGAAAACAAGCGGGAAGGATGTATCTAAACTCCTGGAAATTGAAATAAGAACACCGTGAATTCATTGTCCCAGGAAGGGGAAACTTTATTGACACATTCCTGGGGTCAGATACATCACATGATCACACTGACAGAACCACAGGCACATAGACACAGGCAACAGAGCATGCACAATGTCGGCACTAGTACAGTGTATATCCACCTTTCGCAGCAATGCAGGCTGCTATTCTCCCATGGAGACGATCGTAGAGACGCTGGATGTAGTCCTGTGGAACGGCTTGCCATGCCATTTCCACCTAGCGCCTCAGTTGGACCAGCGTTCATGCTGGACGTGCAGACCGCGTGAAACGACGCTTCATCCAGTCCCAAACATGCTCAATGGGGGACAGATCCGGAGATCTTGCTGGCCAGGGTAGTTGACTTACAACTTCTAGAGCACGTTGGGTGGCACGGGATACATGCGGACGTGCATTGTCCTGTTGGAACAGCAAGTTCCCTTGCCGGTCTAGGAATGGTAGAACGATGGGTTCGATGACGGTTTGGATGTACCGTGCACTATTCAGTGTCCCCTCGACGATCACCAGTGGTGTACGGCCAGTGTAGGAGATCGCTCCCCACACCATGATGCCGGGTGTTGGCCCTGTGTGCCTCGGTCGTATGCAGTCCTGATTGTGGCGCTCACCTGCACGGCGCCAAACACGCATACGAGCATCATTGGCACCAAGGCAGAAGCGACTCTCATCGCTGAAGACGACACGTCTCCATTCGTCCCTCCATTCACGCCTGTCGCCACACCACTGGAGGCGGGCTGCACGATGTTGGGGGGTGAGCGGAAGTCGGCCTAACGGTGTGCGGGACCGTAGCCCAGCTTCATGGAGACGGTTGCGAATGGTCCTCGCCGATACCCCAGGAGCAACAGTGTCCCTAATTTGCTGGGAAGTGGCGGTGCGGTCCCCTACGGCATTGTGTAGGATCCTACGGTCTTGGCGTGCATCCGTGCGTCGCTGCGGTCCGGTCCCAGGTCGACGGGCACGTGCACCTTCCGCCGACCACTGGCGACAACATCGATGTACTGTGGAGACCTCACGCCCCACGTGTTGACCAATTCGGCGGTACGTCCACCCGGCCTCCCGCATGCCCACTATACGCCCTCGCTCAAAGTCCGTCAACTGCACATACGGTTCAGGTCCACGCTGTCGCGGCATGCTACCAGTGTTAAAGACTGCGATGGAGCTCCGTATGCCACGGCAAACTGGCTGACACTGACGGCGGCGGTGCACAAATGCTGCGCAGCTAGCGCCATTCGACGGCCAACACCGCGGTTCCTGGTGTGTCCGCTGTGCCGTGCGTGTGATCATTGCTTGTACAGCCCTCTCGCAGTGTCCGGAGCAAGTATGGTGGGTCTGACACACCGGTGTCAATGTGTTCTTTTTACCATTTCCAGGAGTGTATATACTGTAAAACTTTCACACATGCAAAATGAAAACTGTATTTTTACAAAAACAGTGTGCATTTCTTTTGGAGTGTACGGCAAGAAAAAGGAATAAAAGTGAGATAGTGTTAATACTTTCATCCTTCTTTACCTCCTCTGCATTACTGCAGATGACGTGTCACTGATTACATTTGTACTGTGCATGCAGTACACGTGAGATGCCTAGTTGTTTCCACTGCCCTGTGTGGAATACGTAAGTTCTTGTACACTTCACTAACCTGATTTCTTCATGATGATGATGTCCCTAGCGCTGCTGCTACGAATAAACTACAAGGAATCTGGGATGCCACTCACGTTTTTATTGATATAGACACGAGAAACTATTCTTAATCACAACGTATTGAATATATCTTTCCACAGTCATTATATCTGGCTATAATAACATGAAATACATCCTGCCACAGACATCATGTCTGTCTACTGGAACCGTCAGAACTGGAGAATAAAATTACATGAATCAAATACTACTACTACAGACAACATGCCTGTAGCTAGCGACGGTCGGAACTGTAGTAAATAAAATTGCATGAAACAAATACTGCTATAACAGACAAGATATCTGTCTACTGGAACGGTCAGAACTGGAGAGCCGGACTGCCCGAGACACTTCGCGCGCCAAGGCGTGACCCGAACGCGACCGAAGTGCATCGGCAGTAATATCGTCAGTCTTTTGTTTTAGTAATACTTTGATTTTAATAATTTTGAAATGACTGATTGATAGCTGGCTGTTGACAGATGTTTATTTTTAAAAAATGAAGTAATTTGGATGGTATGTTTAATTAATAATAGCGACTAAACTTTAACGTTTTGGCGCCCTACCGCCGAACACAGCAGCCAATCACAGGGCAGCAGCATCATGCAGGCGGTCTTTCTCACGGGAATGGTGCCGAATCTAACATCTGTCACAGGTACCTCACACCACATTTCGTCATCTGTATACTTCTTGCATCTCCACTGCCCTGGGAATAGCTTCTTGGAGCCTAATATGATGGCTGAATAAGCCAGAAATATTACAAGTGACCCTCGTAATATCCTAGCGACTAAATAGTGAAATCTTATGATAAAAAACGTACTAACTACTGTAATAATACCCTGGAAACAGCAACATACTTTCAGTTGTGCTCAACCACAGCCATAAGAAAGTATTCTTGTTGAACAAAACCATGGTAGCTGTTGAGTAATCCTTAATCAATATAACCGGTTTCCGAAACTAAAGTTACATAATCAGGTACTGAGTGATCAAAAAGTCTGTATAAATTTGAAAACTGAATAATTCACGGAATAATGTAAATAGAGAGGTACAAATTGACACACAGGGTTGGAATGACATAGGGTTTTATTAAAACCAAAAAAATACAGACGTTCAAAAAATGTCCAGTAGATGGCGCTTCATCTGATCAGAATAGCAATACTTAGCATAACAAAGTAAGACAAAGCAAAGACGACGTTCGTTACAGGAAATTCTCAATATGTCCACCATCATTCGTCAACAATAGCTGTAGTCGAGGAATAATGTTGTGAACAGCACTGTAGAGCATGTCCGGAGTTAGGGTGAGGCACTGGCGTCGGATGTTGTCTTTCAGCATCCCTAGAGATGTCGGTCAATCACGATACACTTGCGGCTTCAGGTAACCCCAAAGCCAATAATCGCACGGACTGAGGTCTGGAGACGTGGGAGGCCAATCATGACGAAAGTGGCGGCTGAGCACACGATCATCACCAAATGACGCGCGCACGAGATCTTTCACGCGTCTAGCAGTATGGGGTGGAGCGCCATCCTGCATAAACACCGTACGTCCCAGCAGGTGTTTATCAGCCAGGCTGGGGATGACGCGATTCTGTAATATATCGGCGTACCTCTCACTCGTCACGGTAGCATAATTGCTGTCCAGCGCCATCTGTCGGACATTTTGTGAACTTTGTTTTTCTTTGGTTCTAATAAAACCCCATGCCATTCCAAGCACGTGTGTCAATTTTTACCTCTCTCTCTACATTATTCCGTGGTTTATTAAGTTTTCAAATTTATACTGACTTTTTGATCACCCTGTACATCTGAACAGAAAAATCAGAGAATGGAGGACAAATGAAAACATTCTCGTGATATGCATTGAATTCATTAAACAGATACCACTACATTTTTCTTGACAACCTGTAATATCTCTTTATATTCGATGAATTATTCTGATACAATTCTACCCTTGAATGACGTTTACTAATTTTCTATCTTCATACTCGCAGAATCCATGCAAGAAGTAGTTCATACAATAGCTATGCCATGAGCGCATAAGTATTCTTTGTAGTACTCTCTCTGGTGGTTGTTAAAAAAAAAAAAAGCTTCCGAGATTGTCTTCATGCCGATTAGCCTGAGCTTGGTTTGGAAGAACTTTAATCTGATTATTGAGCTTTATCACAGAAGATAACTGATACGAACTGTACGATTAAAAAGGAAATATATATAGACTGCTCCTTCATACAAAGGTGTGTATTTGACATTTGAGAATTAATGTTATTTATCGATATATTGCGTGGTTGTTAATCAGAAGGGAACTTCCGAAAGACTGTATACGAACCTGCATTTAATAATCCAAGAGCTCCATTACTTCTTCGGAAGGTTAAACTTCATCAAAGCCAAATATCCGCTTGATCTGAGGTTTCCCGACTGGTTATACAACGCTTCCAAAATTACGAGGCATTTTATTTGTACAGATTAGCAGACTGCCGCAAAGCACGAGCATGCAGAGAAGAAGAATCATCGCCTGATTTCATTCTAACAAGTAAAATTTCAGAATCATTTTGAGTGACTGAGCTATGACTGTGTTTCCTGTCATGAATGATTGATTGCTCGAACGATTTGAGAGCTACATAATCACGTAGATAGGAGGAAAAATTACAAACCTATTACAAAGAGCCGAAAACAACACCTACGGTTGCTCCTCGATGCCCTATTTCTCCAGCATCTCCGACTCTGCGGCTTCGTGGCTTCTTCCCAGTGCGACCCGGCCGCTCTCCAGCCGTAATCCACTCACCTCGGCACCGCTGCTGCCGCTGCTGCCGTCGGCGTTCAGATCCTCAGGGTACGGCAATCACAGCTCGGCTCCTGACCTGCTGCCGCGACACGCCCACGTCGCTAGGCTGTCAGGCAGTCGGCGCCGCTGAGCCGCCGGCGCGTGCCGCGCCTAATCCCCAGGCAGGCCGGAGTTAAGCCCCGCCGTCGCGACGACAGCTGAGGCGCTCAGGTTGCGGGACGCGGCCCACCTGCCGCCGGGACGTCGCTCCGCCGAGCTGCTCGCCGACATACGCGGCCAGCAGCCGCAACTGGGGCGGAGCGGCGGTCACTACACACGCTGCGCTTGCTCGACTCAAAGGAAACTGGCAGCTCTCTTCCTGTGGCTCCACGACATTCCCAAGATTTTTTTCTTAGTCATCAGTCTTCTGACTGGTTTGACGTCCAAACCGATGTCCTATCATCCTGCGTTTTCCATATATTCCTTTCCTCCCCGATTCTGCGCAGAAGCTCTTCACCCCTTACCTTATTAGCACACTTAATTTTCACAATTGTTCTATAACACCGTCCTTCAAATGCTTCGATACTGAGCCGTGGTAAAAATTGCTGTTTTGAAGAGCGCGCCGCCGCGCGTAGTGTGAAGCAGTCGCCCTCCGTTTCTGGCGGTCGCGCCGCTGTGGCAATCGCAGCTTTGGTGTCTCCCTCTGGTGAGAAAGGGGAAACGTTGCCTGTTCACGTGCATTTAAGGGGCGCTATGAGCTCGCCAGTTCCCCCCCCCTCCCCCCTTCCATCCTCTTTTTTCCCCACCTCCCCTCTCTCTGCCCCCCTTCTCTCCCCCGCGTTCATTTGCATTTCCCTCCTCTGCCTCCTCTCATTCCCTCTCGCGTCTGCCGTGCACCTCTCCCCCTTTGAGTCCTCTCCCTCCTCGGTCCACCCCTTTTTCGTTGTTTCCTGCTTTCCTCCTTGTTCTTCCCCCTACTCCAAGTCCCCCCCCCCCCATCTGCCTTTGCTCGGGAGTGTCATCTTTGTGCCGCCATTTTCGTGCAGTGTTTTACAGTGAGTGTTTTACAGTGAGTGCTCTGTGTTGTGTTTTTTGGGAAGTGTTGCGAACGGCCATCATACTGTCGCTGGGTGTACTTTTTATCTCTTGCGAACAGAAACCAGACTGTCACCATGTTTTTTTAATTGTGTGTGTACTATGTTACTTGTCTGATTCCTGTGTCTTTTATAAACATTGCCTATCCTTTTTGCTTTCTGTTTTAACTTTCCGCATTTTTCCGCTGTTTTACACTTTAAGTCACCGTTTTATCGCCTGTTTTTCTTATTTCTTTTCTTCTTCCGTTTTTAGAAACAAAGTCTGTAGGCTGTAGAGCAGCGTACTAAGCTGCTGCCACCCCGCCCCCTTCGGGGGGAATTGAAAATCAAGAAAGAGGAAAAAAAATCTCGCCAGTCGGTCAGTCTGGGTCAGTCTCTCGCTCCCAGCTTGCTAGTCTGTCTCTCGTCGGCATTTGTTAGGCAGTTAGTGTCTGTCTGTCGTTCGGAGTGCTAGTATGTCTGTTGTTCGGATCAACCTTTAAAGCCGGCAAAATGAGAGTCCTTCCACTCCGCCAGTAAGAGAACTCAGCGAGTGGTCGCCCGGTCGCGGCTTAGTTCCTGCATCTGAGTCTGCGCGTTAGGCCGCCAGTCTGCTCGAGTTTGCTCAGGCAATGGTCATTGGCGGGTGGATCTATCGGTTGGTCGGTCGCGCTCTGAGACACAAGATGACTTGCCCGTCTTGAGCGTCGGCGCATATGAGGTTGCCACATGAGTCCAATGGGCCGCGGCGTATAGCGAGGGTTAGTGACTTCGCGGTCGACACGAGGGCAACAGGAGTCAACCCACGACATCGGTCTGGCCGGTGCGAGCTGCGGCGCCGTGAGACGGGAGATCGGCGCGCCTTCCTGCGTCCGTTGAAGCGGCTGGCAGCGGACGGTTCGGGCGAGCGACTTGGGGGTGCTGCGCGAGGTCTTCTCGAGAAATCGCAGTTTATTAGTAGTTAAGTGATTGGTGATATGTTGTTTTATTTACTCTCGTTAAATTCTACTAGTTTTCTTGTTGAGGTCACCATCCGTTTTGCTTTGGGGTCGTCCCACCATTCGTCTGCGTTTGCCCACCCGCGGGAAGGTGGTTGTTTATAAATTGGGTGGTCCGTTTTTCCCTTGTGGAGTAGGGGCGGGTTAGAGCAACCGGCGGTTCGGGTTGTTCGGTAATTTCCCTATCAATCTACCGTACGTTAGTAGCTGCCTTTGTCATGTTTGTCGGATTTGGTGTGTTAACGAATTTATTGCTTGGAGTGTATCGGCCTACTACCTGAAATTATTTTGATCATTGGAAATTTTGATATTATTGCCTATGATCTTGAGAGGCGGTATCTGTGTACCGTAGTGCATCTTAACTATTGTTTGGCCAGCCTTGTAGAATTTTATATAAGATTGCATTTCATGGGCTTTATTTAAATGATCATTTTAGCACATAAAGTCGCCACCCTTTCACCGTAAGACTTTTCTTAGAAGTTAAAATCAAGTTGCACCTTCGGTGGCAAGGTTAATATTTTAATTGTTAATGTTTTGTACCATTTCCTTCCCTTCTACGGGGTGTGCATAGTTTGTGTGCTTGTGTAAATTATTAAAACTCTCAGTTTAAAGTTATCTGGTGTGTTGCAGATTTGCCCCAGTGTAGTCTTTCAGAGGCTGTTGTGAGCGGTCGTAACTACGGCCATGTCAAAAGGGAACGGCAAGGTTCTCTGCCCGAAGGCTCGTACAGTCAAAACTTGTTTTTTCTGCCTCTGAATAAATTGTAACTTTGATATTTAGAGGGTGTTTTATGATTATAATTTTAAATCTGTTTCTTTTAAAAAATACTGTCAGGCACTAGTAAAGTGAATAAAATTACCATTTGTTAAAAGGAATTTGGTTATGATTAACTCCTTGGCCACTACTTCCATGCTTACATAGTGTGATTAAATGTGTTAATCTTCTTGATGAATTGCTAGTAAATAAAATAAATTCTTAAGAATATTCTTTGAAAATAAATCACGTTCCAGATACCCTTCTGTTCAGGTTTCCCCTAAGTTCATGTTTCACTGCCACACAATTCTACGCTCCGGATGTACGTTCTCAAACCATTTTTCCCTCAAATTAAGGCCTATGTTTGATACTAGTACACTTCTCTCGCTCAGAAATGATCTCTTTGTCAGCGCTTGTATGCTTTTTTACGTCCTCCTTGCTCCGTCCATCAAATGTCATTTTTCTGAAATTACAATGAAATGAAAACTCCCAGCAGCATACAGGCGATGATGTAAGTCAATGGGGACAGTTAAAATGTGTGCCCCGACCGGCACTCGAACCTGGGATCTCCTGTTTACATGGAAGACGCTCTATCCATCTGAGCCACCGAGGACACAGAGGACAGTGCGACTGCAGGGACTTATTTGTGGCACGCCTCCCGTGAGACCCACATTCGCAACTTATTTTACTGTCGATTCCCGTAAGAGTTCTGGCACTCTTTGTGCATTGCACAACAGAAGAAGTTGGTCCAATGGCCGGTTAGCCTTATACATGAAGATCATCCTAATGTCCGAATCGTTCGCCGGATAGTTACGATATTTAAGGAAACAGGAAGTGTTCAGCCACATGTGAAACGTCAACCACGACCTGCAACAAATGATGATGCCCAAATAGGTGTTTTAGCTGCTGTCGCGGCTAATCCGCACATCTGTAGCAGACAAATTGCGCCAGAATCGGGAATCTCAAAAACGTCGGTGTTCAGAATGCTACATCAACATCGACTGCACCCGTACCACATTTATATGCACCAGGAATTGCATGGCGACGACTTTGAACTTCGTCTACAGTTCTGCCACTGGGCACAAGACAAATTACGGGACGATGACAGATTTTTTGCACGCGTTCTATTTCGCAACGAAGTGTCATTCACCAACAGCGGTCTCGTAAACCGGCATGATATGCATTATTGGGCAACGGAAAATCCACGATGGCTGCGACAACTGGAACATCAGCTGCCTTGGTGGGTTAATGTATGGAGCGGCATTATGGGAGGAAGGATAATTGGCCCCCATTTTATCGATGGCAACCTAAATGGTGCAATGTGTGCTGATTTCCTACGTGATGTTCTACCGATGTTACTACAAGATGTTTCACTGCATGACAGAATGGCGATGTACTTCCACCATGATGGATGTCCATCACATAACTCGCGTGCGGTTGAAGCGGTATTGAATAGCATATTTCATGACAGGTGTATTGGTCGTCGAAGCACCATACCATGCCCCTCACGTTCACCGGATCTGACGTCCCCGGATTTCTTTCTATGGGGAAAGTTGAAGGACATTTGCTATCGTGATCCACCGACAACGCCTGACAACATGCGTCAGCGCAATGTCAATGCATGTGCGAACATTACGGAAGGCGAACGTAGTCGCTGTTGAGAGGAATGTCGTTACACGTATTGCCAAATGCATTGAGGTTGACGGACATCATTTTGAGCATTTATTGGATTAATGTGGTATTTACAGGTAGCCACGCTGTCACAGCATGCGTTCTCAGAAATGATCAGTTCACAAAGGTACAGGTAGCACATTGGAACAACCGAAATAAAATGTTCAAACGTACTTACGTTCTGTATTTTAATTTAAAAAAACTTACCTGTTACCAACCGTTTGTCTAAAACTGTGAGCCATATGTTTGTGACTATTAGAGCGCCATCTATCACAAAGTGAAAAAAGTGGTCCAACTAAAACATTCATATTTCTATACTTACTACACGAATATGTAATTAAAAATGGGGGTTCCTATTTCAAAAACCGCAGTTGATATCCGTTTGACGTAAGGCAGCCCTTCAAGCTAGAAAAGTTTCGTTCTTTGTAGTTTTTACGTTTGAATTTTTTTCGTTTGACGCTTATTTCGTGAAATGTTTGGCTCGGTCACGATCAGTGCACCACCCCGTGTATACAACACTCACCGGCCATTTGAACAACTTCTTCTGTGCAGATGCGTAAAGACTGCCCGAACTCTTACGGGAATCAGCAGTAAAATAAGTTGCGAATGTGGGTCTCACGAGAGGCGTGCAAGATTTAAGTCCCTGCAGTCGCACTGTTCTCGGTGTCCTCGGTGACTCAAATGGATAGAGTCTCTGCCATGTAAGCAGGAGATCCTGGGTTTTCTGCCTAGGTACCAGAAATCCTTAACGTCTCCTACTTCGTAATACCCAATTCTGATGTTAAGTTTCTCACCGTTCCCAGTTCTGCTGCTTCTTACAAATTCCTTCTTCCTTCAATTTACTCCCTAACTACATCATGTATTCATGAGACTTCTACTTCACTTTTAGCGGGGATAGGAAAGTTATAAGCGAATTTTATCATTGGTGTCCTTGGCTAAAATACACTCCTGGAAATTTAAATAAGAACACCGTGAATTCATTGTCCCAGGAAGGGGAAACTTTATTCACACATTCCTGGGGTCAGATACATCACATGATCACACTGACAGAACCACAGGCACATAGACACAGGCAACAGAGCATGCACAATGTCGGCACTAGTACAGTGTATATCCACCTTTCGCAGCAATGCAGGCTGCTATTCTCCCATGGAGACGATCGTAGAGATGCTGGATGTAGTCCTGTGGAACGGCTTGCCATGCCATTTCCACCTGGCGCCTCAGTTGGACCAGCGTTCGTGCTGGACGTGCAGCCGCTTGAGACGACGCTTCATCCAGTCCCAAACATGCTCAATGGGGGACAGATCCGGAGATCTTGCTGGCCAGGGTAGTTGACTTACACCTTCTAGAGCACGTTGGGTGGCACGAGATACATGCGGACGTGCATTGTCCTGTTGGAACAGCAAGTTCCCTTGCCGGTCTAGGAATGGTAGAACGATGGGTTCGATGACGGTTTGGATGTACCGTGCACTATTCAGTGTCCCCTCGACGATCACCAGTGGTGTACGGCCAGTGTAGGAGATCGCTCCCCACACCATGATGCCGGGTGTTGGCCCTGTGTGCCTCGGTCGTATGCAGTCCTGATTGTGGCGCTCACCTGCACGGCGCCAAACACGCATACGACCATCATTGGCACCAAGGCAGAAGCGACTGTCATCGCTGAAGACGACACGTCTCCATTCGTCCCTCCATTCACGCCTGTCGCGACACCACTGGAGGCGGGCTGCACGATGTTGGGGCGTGAGCGGAAGACGGCCTAACGGTGTGCGGGACCGTAGCCCAGCTTCATGGAGACGGTTGCGAATGGTCCTCGCCGATACCCCAGGAGCAACAGTGTCCCTAATTTGCTGGGAAGTGGCGGTGCGGTCCCCTACGGCACTGTGTAGGATCCTGCGGTCTTGGCGTGCATCCGTGCGTCGCTGCGGTCCGGTCCCAGGTCGACGGGCACGTGCACCTTCCGCCGACTACTGGCGACAACATCGATGTACTGTGGAGACCTCACGCCCCACGTGTTGAGCAATTCGGCGGTACGTCCACCCGGCCTCCCGCATGCCCACTATACGCCCTCGCTCAAAGTCCGTCAACTGCACATACGGGTCACGTCCACGCTGTGGCGGCATGCTACCAGTGTTAAAGACAGCGATGGAGCTCCGTATGCCACGGCAAACTGGCTGACACTGACGTCGGCGGTGCACAAATGCTGCGCAGCTAGCGCCATTCGACGGCCAACACCGCGGTTCCTGGTGTGTCCGCTGTGCCGCGCGTGTGATCATTGCTTGTACAGCCCTCTCGCAGTGTCCGGAGCAAGTATGGTGGATCTGACACACCGGTGTCAATGTGTTCTTTTTTCCATTTCCAGGAGTGTAGTTCAAATGGCTCTAAGCACTATGGGACTTAACATCTGAGGTCATCAGTCCCCTAGACTTAGAGCTACTTAAACTTAACAAACCTAAGGACACCACACATTTGCAAACCCGAGGCAGGATTCGAACCTGTGACTGAAGCGCCTAGAACCGCTCGTCCACAGTGGGTGGCACTGGTGCCCTTCACCTTTAATTTTAATCCCACATTTGAACCTTCCTATTATTTCTGTCACTGCTTGCACGATGTACAGATTGAACAGTAGAGGCGAAAGACTACATGCCTGCGTTACACCCTTTTCAATCCGAGCACCCCGTTCTTGGTCTTCCGGCCTTCCTGCTGCCTCTTCGTTCTGGTACGTACTGAATATTATCCGTCTGTCCCTATGTAGACTGTGTAATAATTGTGTATAATATTCTTTTTTCTTTGTTAGAATGTTCAAATGTGTGTGAATTCCTAAGCGACCAAACTAGTGCCATCGGTCCCTAGAGCTACACAATTATTTTAAACTAACTTATGCTACGCCCAACACACACACACACACACACACACTCACACACACACACACACACACACACACACACACACACACACACACACACACACACACACATACATAGCCATGGCCGAGGGACGGCTCGACCCTCCGGCGAGAGGGGCCGCGCAATCTGAGACACGGCGCCTCAAACCGCGCTGCCACTCCGCGCGGCTGTGATTGCTCAAAGCAGAAAAACCTATTACAGTTTAAGTGAATACTTTAGATACTCTCACAGTTGAGCCACAATATTCGGAAGCGGCAGCAGTCGAACAAGGAGAGCTGATACCTGTGTGACATTGGTCGCCTTGCTGCCCAACGTGAAAAGGCCGAAGACCAGTGGAGTTTGCACAGCAGCAGTCAGCACTTCGACAGATCAACGACCGAGTAGACGGGCAAAGCTTCCAAGGAGGACAATCACCAGCGTTGTTCATACATGAGTGATAAATGCTACAGGAACTGTCAGCATACTGAACTCACGTGCGAGACGTACCTGGCGATGCGGAGGAGACGACAGGGCAATGCCCGACCACACCAGCCTAGAGGTAAAACAATGGAAAGCCAGCTCGTGCGTCGACATTTGTCACGTTTCTGCCCAACGACCGAAGAGTCTGTAGCCGCCCTAGAAACTGCGTACCCTTGGCAAAAGCACCCAATACAGAGACACTACTGGCCATTAAAATTGTTACACCACGACGACGACGTTCTACAGACGCGAAACTCAACCGACAGGAAGAAGATGCTACGATATGCAAATGATTAACTTCTCAGAGCATTCACACAAGGTTGGCGCCGCTGGCGACACCGACAACGTGCTGCCATGAGGAAAGTTTCCAACCGATGTCTCATACACAAACAGCAGTAGACCGGCGTTGCCTGGTGAAATGTGGTTGTGATGCCTCGTGTAAGGAGGAGAAATGCGTACCATCACGTTTCCGACTCTGATAAAGGTCGGATTGTGGCCTATCGCGATTGCGGTTTATGGTATCGCGACGTTGCTGCTCGCGTTGGTCGAGATCCAATGACTGTTAGCAGAATAATACACTACTGGCCATTAAAATTGTTACACCACGACGACGACGTTCTACAGACGCAAAGTTCAACAGACAGGAAGAAGATGCTGCGATATGCAAATGATTAACTTCTCAGAGCATTCACACAAGGTAAGCGCCGCTGGCGACACCGACAACGTGCTGCCATGAGGAAAGATTCCAACCGATGTCTCATACACAAACAGCATTAGACCGGCGTTGCCTGGTGAAACGTGGTTGTGATGCCTCGTGTAAGGAGGAGAAATGCGTACCATCACGTTTCCGACTCTGATAAAGGTCGGATTGTGGCCTATCGCGATTGCGGTTTATCGTATCGCGACGTTGCTGCTCGCGTTCGAGATCCAATGACTGTTAGCAGAATACGGAATCGGTGGGTTCAGGAGGGTAATACGGAACGCCGTGCTGGATCCCAACGGCCTCGCATCACTAGCAGTCGAGATGACTGGAATCTTATCCACATGGCTGTGACGGATCGTCGGCCACGTCTCGATCCCTGAGTCAACAGATGGGGACGTTTGGAAGACAACAACCATCTGCATGAACAGTTCGACGACGTTTTCAGCAGCATGGACTATTAGCTCGGAGACCATGGCTGCGGTTACCCTTGACGCTACATCACTGACGGGAGCGTCTGTGATGGTGTACTCCACGACGAACCTGGGTGCACGATTGCAAAACGTCATTTTTTCGGATGAATCCAGGTTCTGTTTACAGCATCATGATGATCGCATCCGTGTTCGGTGACATCGCGGTGAACGCCCATTGAAAGCGTGTATTCGTCATTACCATACTGGTGTATCACCTGGCGTGATGGTATGGGGTGCCATTGGTTACACGTCTCGGTCACCTCTTGTTCGCACTGACGGCACTTTGAACGATGGACGTTACGATTCAGATATGTCTCGACCCGTGGCTCTAGCCTTCATTCGATCCCTGAAAACCCTACATTTCAACAGAATAATGCACGACCGCATGTTTCAGGTCCTGTACGGGCCTTTCTGGATACAGGCAATGTTCGACTGCTGTCCCGGCCAGCACATTCCCCAGGTCTCTCACCATCTGAAAACGTCTGGTCAATGGTGGCCGAGCAACTGGCTCGTCACAATACGCCAGTCACTCCTCTTGATGGACTGTGGTATCGTGTTGAAGCTGCATGGCCAGCTGTACCTGTAAACGCCATCCAAGTTCTGTTTGACTAAATGCCCAGGCGTATCAAGGCCGTTATTATGGCCAGAGGTTGTTGTTCTGGGTACTGATTTCTGAGGATCCATGCACCTAAATTGCGTGAAAATGTAATCACGTGTCAGTTCTAGTATAATATATTTGTGCAATGAATACCCGTTTATCATCTGCCTTTCTTCTTAGTGTAGCAATTTTAATGGCCAGTAGTGTGCCTCCGACGAAATTTGCTAGAGGTATTCCTTTGAAGATGTCCTTCGAGGGGAGAAAGAAGACACTTAGAAACGTCGCGTGGACAGACGGACCGATCGTTAGTCATTGAGCGTCACACTTCACTACGACTTAGCCGCTACGCTTCTCGACAGAAGAAGATGTCAGTACCGCGCCAGTAGGTCAACGCAGAAGATGCCTTCCCAAATGTTATCAGAAAGATGTTCGTGTGATACTTACCCAGGTGGATGGGGAGGAATGAAGGACTGTGGCGTCACTAAATGGGTCACCTGTGAACTTACAGGCTGATGAATTTCGCCAGAAGACGCCGAACCTGAAGGTCGCTGGTTGGTTACCGGGACGGCGCATTCAGCGTCACGCCATAGCCGCTTCTTAAATACGCAACTAGCGAATCCACAAGAAGGAGGCCGCGCCCTCGCCGCAGAGAGTGATGGCAACGGTACTACGAGGGTGAGTCAAATGAAAACCTTAAATATTTTAAAAATATAATTTACTGTGCAGAAGTGGTACAAAGCTGTATCACTTTTCAACATAACCTTCCCCGTGCTCAATGCAATTCCTCCAGCGCTTTCAAAGTGCATAAATTCCTTTAGAGAAAAATTCTTTTGGTAGTCCGCGCAAGCACTCATGCACCGCGTGGCGTACCTCTTCATCAAAACGGAACTTCTTTCCTCCCACAGCGTCTTTGAGTGGTCCAAATACATGGAAATCACTTGGGGCAATGTCTGGTGAGTATGGTGGATGAGGAAGACACTCAAAATTCAGGTCTGAGATTGTTGCAACTGTTGTACGGCCAGTGTCGGTCCTTGCATTGTCATGTTGCAAAAGGACATCTGCTGACAGCAATCCACGTCGCTTTGATTTGGTTGCTGGCCCCAGATGATTTTTAGATCTGTGTATGATGCACTTGGGACAGTGGTCATTTTGGGCATGTAATGGTCCAAAATGACGCCTTTTTTGTCCAAAAAGAGAGTCAGCATAATCTTCCCTGCTGATGGTTCTGTTCGAAACTTCTTTGGTTTTGGTTATGAGGAATGGCGCTATTCCTTGCTCGCTCTCTTCGTTTCCGGTTGGTGGAAGTGAACCCAGGTTTCGTCCTCAGTAACGATTCTTGCAAGGAAGCCCTCACCTTCTCGTTCAATGCGCCGAACAAGTTCTTCACAAGGCCGGCCGAAGTGGCCGTGCGGTTAAAGGCGCTGCAGTCTGGAACCGCAAGACCGCTACGGTCGCAGGTTCGAATCCTGCCTCGGGCATGGATGTTTGTGATGTCCTTAGGTTAGTTAGGTTTAACTAGTTCTAAGTTCTAGGGGACTAATGACCTCAGCAGTTGCGTCCCATAGTGTTATAAAAAAAAAAAAAAGTTCTTCACAAGCATCAACACGTCATCCTCTCATTTCAGGAGTCAGCTTCCGTGGCACCCATCTTTCAAACACTTTGTGAAACTGGAGCACATAATGCACAATGTGGTGTGCTGACCCATGGCTAATCTGTAAACATGCTGCAATGTCGTTCAGTGTCACTCGCCGGTTTTACTTCACTATGGCTTCAACTGCTGCAATGTTCTGTGGAGTCACAACTCGTTGTGCCTGACCTGGACGAGTAGCATCTTCCACTGAAGTCACACCATTTTCGAACTTCCTACTCCATTCGTAGATTTGCTGCTGTGACAAACATGCATCACCGTACTGAACCTTCATTCGTCGATAAATTTCAATAGGTTTCACAAATTCCTACGCCAAAACCGAATAACAGAACGCTGTTCTTCCCTGGTGCAAGTCGCAAGTGGGGCGACCATCTTTACACTGATACTGCGACGGTATGTGTGCACTTGCACTATGCCGTCACCTACAGGCCATTCTGCACGCTGTTTGCAGCACGCTTAGCAACTTACAGGATAACGGCGACAAATTTCGATTTTTTTATTACAAATTTAAGGTTTTCATTTGCCTCACCCTCGTAAATGGAAAGATGCGCTGTCGGCACGCCCCTGCAACACAAGCGGTTGCCGCATCAGCTGTCACCGGAATCTGCACGCTACGACTCCGCCGCTCCGCCGAGTGTCATATGTCTCAGTAAATGACTGTTAGTGGAACAACCAGTGTTTCACTCACAGCTCACCCACTGAGCCAGGAAAAAAGTCCGATCCACAGCCCACGAAGTGTTGCTTCCTCCCTGCCATCCTTGACAAAATAATGATCTTTGCTCCACTCTGTCACTGACGCTCAGTATCTAGTGTCACTAAGCCACGACCCACTACGCCTATACTGTAGCGCTATTTTACTCAGAATTTCGAATGTCTTGTAGCATTCGACATAGGTGAACGCTTTTTCCATTTTGACAAATCCTATGAACTTGTCTTCATTTTACTTCATTCTTGCTTCGATTATCAGCCACAACGCCAGAACCGCCTCTCTGTTGCCTTTACCCTTCCTAAAGTCAAACTGATAGTCATCTAACAGATCCCCAGTTTTCTTTCCCATTATTATGTACATTAATCTTGTCTGCGACTTGGATGCATGTGTTATTAAGCTGATTATGAGATGGTTCTAGCAGTTGTTGGCTCTTGGTATCTTCTGAATAGCGTGGATGATGTATTTCCTTAAGTCTTATGGTAAATCACCAGTTTCGTGCATTCCACACACCAGCGTCGATAGTCGTTTTGTTTCCACTTCCCCCAATAATTTTACAAAATTCCATTGAAAATTATCTATCCACTTTGCCGTATTTGATCTTAGGTCGTTCAACGGTCTTTTAAATAACCAGTACGTACTTGCAGAAACCTCTTTCATCTCAACCGCACTACTTGATAAGATTATAATCTTAGTGCTGTGAGAACCCTCCCGTTAAGGTGGAGGAGGGAAGAGCCTTCACCCTGTACTCGGTTCTTACGGAAATTAACTCTTACTTCTTGATCCCGTAAAGCTATGTAATTTGTCTTTGCTATAAGGGCGCTCCAGACTGTCTAATTGAGAGATTGAGTTGCTGAAGAGTGTTTACAACACACAAAGGAAAATCTTGTCTTTTAAACGTACATTATGGAAAATCTGGAACTTGCTCAATGCCGAGAACATCCTTCACAAACGTAACATTTCGAAAACAATGAAATCCTTACACACAAAGATACGCAAAACACTGGTACCAAAACTCAGGCCAATATTGTTTAAAAGAGTGCAGCATTTTTCCTACTTTGGATGTTTGTTACTTAGTAATTCTTTCTTTTCACAAATGGTTTCGGTTTATGCAGCCATTTTCTAGTGATTGTCTGTATGACAACCGTACTACAATACGAAATGCAGGGAGAACACAATGGCGTGGAAATAAATTAGCGGAAAAATTGAAAACTATGTTAAAAATTTTATAAAGCACGCTACTCACAATGCAGAATCATGAAAAGAATCAGGAAATATCCTAGATGCGACGACTACAATTTGATACTCCTTGGCGCATTACAATCGATAGACAATTTTGATTTGATTGAAATAGCACACGATACTGCATGAAAATAATCCGAGTACATTTAATAGACGCATCCCTAAACATTATAGAAAAAAATTGAGTCCTTCACTAGACAAAGAAAGGACAGGAAACGGATATAGTGGGAAACATCGAAATTTTTAATCATTTTAAAAATCAGCCAGATGGTCAACGAACAAACTAAAATCAAAAACAAGAATATCTCGAAATTCTGCTATCATTCTACTTACGTCTAATCAAGACTAAAACAGCGATCACATTCGTAATTCCCCCTCTGACATGTATGAGTGGTCATACATAACATTCACAGAAACGGATTAAATAAGTGATGTTACATACATACTGCAGATAAGTGAAATTTAAATTTTTGAATTTACTGTTTTGTAGCTCTTTTCACTAATTTTATTTTACATTGTTTTATTAGTTCCATTCTCTTCAAATACACTGAGATTATTACCTACTCATTATTTTGTTCTCTTGTTAACATAAAATAAATAAATAAACTATATCTTTGCATATTTTTGAACTCATGTGCACAAACAAAATATAAAAATTGTCGTAACATGAAGTACAATTGTATTTTGTAAAGCAATACATTTGTATTGCTTTACAAAATACAAATGTCGAAGACATTGCCAGTTTAGACATTTGGCAAATTTAAAGATACCCATTACCGCCCTACTTTACCTTCTCAGCTTTAGGTTCTCATTTCGTATTGGCTACGTGTAGCAATCAGTCCCCCTCCCATGAACCACAGACCTTACAGTTGGTGGGAAGGCTTGCGTGCCTCAGCGATACAAATGGCCGTACCGTAGGTGCAACCACAACGAAGGGGTATCTGTTGAGAGGCCAGACAAACGTGTGGTTCCTGAAGAGGGGCAGCAGCCTTTTCAATAGTTCCAGGGGTGACAGTCTGGATGATTGACTGATCTGCTCTTGTAACATTAATGAAAACGGCCTTGCTGTGCTGGTATTGCGAAAAGTAAGGGGAAACTACAGCCGTAATTTTTCCCGAGGGCATGTGTGGTTAAATGAATACGGCGTCCGCTTGGGTAAAATATTCCGGAGGCAAAGTAGTCCCCCATACGGATCTCCGGGCGGGGACTACTCAGGAGGACGTCTTTATCAGGAGAAAGAAAACTGGCGTTCTACGGATCGAAGCGTGGAATGTCAGATCCCTTAATCGGGCAGTTAGCTTAGAAAATTTAAAAAGGAAAATGGATAGGTTAAAGCTAGACGTAGTGGAAATATATGAAGTCCGGTTACAGTAGGAACAAGAGTTTTGGTCGGGTGAATACGAGGCTATAAAAATGAAATCAAATAGGGGTAATGCAGGAGTAGTTCTTATAATGAATCAAAAAATAGGAGCGCGAGTAAGCTACTACGAACCGCAAAGTGAACGCACTACTGTAGCAATGATTCGAAGCCCACGCTTACCACAGTAGTACAAGTTTATATGCTAACTAGATCCGCAGGTGACGAAGAGATTAATGAAATGTATGCTGAGATAAAAGAAATTATTCAATAGTGAAGGGAGACGAAAATTTAATAGTCATGGGGGACTGGAATTCGATAGTAGGAAAAGTGAGAGAAGGAAAAGTAGTAGGTGAATACGGAATGGGGGTAAGGAATGAAAGAGGAAGCCGCCTGGTAGAATTTTGCACAGAAAATAACCTTTCATAGCTAACACTTGGTTTAAGAGTCATGAAAGAAGGTTGTATACGTGGAAGAGGCCTGGAGACACTGGAAGGTTTCAGATAGATTATACAATGGTGAATCAGAGATTTGCTAACCAGGTTTTAAATAGTAACTAGACTCTGTCTACAATGTATTGGTTATGAACTGTAGATTAAAACTGAAGAAATTGCAAAAAGGTGGGAATATAAGGAGATGGGACTTGGAAAAACTGAAAGAGTTGTAGACAGTTTCAAAGAGAGCATTAGGGCTCGATTGACAAGAACTGGGGAAAGAAATACAGTATAAGAAGAATGGGTAACTTTGACAGATGAAATAGTGAAGGCAACAGAGGAACAAGTATGTAAAAAGACGAGGGCTATTAGAAATCCCAGGGTAACACAAGAGATACTGAAATTAGTTGATGAAAGGAGAAAATATAAAAATGCCGTAATGAAGCATGCAACATGGAATACAAATGTCTCATAAATGAGATTGAGAGGAAAATCAAAATGGCTAAGCAGGGATGGCTACAGGACAAATGTAAGAATGTAGAGGCCTATATCACTACATACTGCCTAAAGGAAAATGAAAGATACCATTGGAGAAAAGAGAACCAGCGGTGGTGTAAGTAGCCTGTTTATATGTTTGTATGTTGGCAGCGCTATAGACTGCATTAATATCACTGACTGCGCTCTGTGCCCTCCTAACAAACTCTGTGGTTGGACGGACTCTCAGTTGGAAGTTAATAGTTAGCAGTGTTGGAGGTTAGCAGCGTTAGTACGAGTGGACGGTCTGGACGTGTTCTCATCATGGAGATTTAGTGTTGGTTCGAAATTTATTGTAAAATGATGATGGATGTATTTGCTAATGTCTGGGTAATGGAACTATTGACGATTATATAATTTTGGAACTCGATGTCACATGATTAAGGTAAAATCTGTTAAGTACTTTGTTTGCTCTGCAACAAAATCTTTCCTTGCTAACCACATGCCTATTAGTAGTTAGAGCCTACAGTAGTTAGAATCTTTTTATTTAGCTGGCTGTACTTGCTGCTTGCTGCCTTTTGCTGTAGTTCGTGTCATGAAGATTTTCTGTGAGGTATGTGGCTCATGAAATGTATGGGCTATAGTTAGAATTTCTTCTTTTGTGTTAACTATTTACACTCAGATTGCGATGCATTTTTATATTATGGGTCATAAATAAATAGCATAAGTTTGGGTTGTATTTTTCAGGGAAAATTCTGTAGGTCGGTGCTGAAACAATAAAAAACAAGTAAAGAGACAGTAGGATCAGTTCCACTCTGTTGCACTCAGCATTTGAAGAAGGCTGATCTTGATGTAGGAGCTCTTTTCTCTGTGTTTGCTTTAACAATAACATGTGTTTATGAGTGGGGTCCACCTTTAGCAAAACACAATTTGGTTTTTTGTCCCAGACATGCTTTACTGCAGTTGCAGCATCATCAGTGCTTTTTTTATTGTTATGGCTGTTAAACATAATGAATGTTCTTAACTGTTTAAATAAATATAAATATTAGTTTCTAAATCGTAATTACAGAGCACAGAAGATTGTGTATTCTTAACTTCTTACCACATGGTGTGGTTTTCCTGCTGTGTTACGTTTTCACAATGTCTGTTTTTCTTTGCAGTTTGCCACCTGCAACAATATACAACTTAATGTAGTGTAATATCTCTTTATATTCGATGAATTATTCTGATACAATTCTACCCTTGAATGACGTTTACTAATTTTATATCTTCATACTCGCAGAATCCATGCGAAAAGTAGTTCATACAATAGCTATGCCATGAGTATTCTTTGTAGTACTCTCTCTGGTGGTTGTTAGAAAAAAAAAGAGAAAGGGAGCTTCCGAGATTGTCTTCGTGCCGATTAGCCTGAGCTTGGTTTGGAAGAACTGTAATCTGATTATTGAGATTTATCACAGAAGATAACTGATACGAACTGTACGATTAAAAGGAAAAATATATAGATGGCTCCTTCAAATAAAAGGTGTGTATGTGACATTTGAGAATTAATGATATTTATCGATATATTGCGTAGTTGTTAATCAGAAGGGACTTCCGAAAGACTGGATACGAACCTGCATTTAATAATCCAAGAGCTCCATTACTTCTTCGGAAGGTTAAACTTCGTCAAAGCCAAATATCCGCTTGATCTGAGGTTTCCCGACTGATGATACAACGCTCCCAAAATTACGAGGCATTTTATTTGTACAGATTAGCAGACTGCCGCAAAGCACGAGCCTGCAGAGAAGAAGAATCATTGCCTGATCTCATTCTAACAAGTAAAATTTCGGAATCATTTTGAGTGACTGAGCTATGACTGTGTTTCCTATCATGAATTATTGATTGCTCGAACGAATTGAGAGCTACAGAATTACGTAGATAGGAGAAAAAATTACAGTAGGCAAAACATTTACGCAAAAATTACGATTTCTGAATTGTTGTGGCTATGCCTGAGATTAATAATTTATGTGAAAAGTGGTGTGTGTGTGTGTGTTTGTGTGTGTGTTTGTGTGTGTGTTTGTGTGTGTGTGTGTGTGTGTGTGTGTATGTATTTACGTTGTGTTTCACTTACGAAAAGAGCAACCGTAAGTGAAACATAACGTAACTAGAGACACATCGACACACACACACACACACACACACTCACACACAGACACACAACCTTTCACATAAATTATTAATCTCAGGCATAGCCACAACAGTTTAGATATCGTAATTTTTGCGTAAATGTTTTGCCTACATTAAGTGGTATATGGTTGCTAGTGACAAACTGTAAAGAAAATCAAACAGTGTGAAAACGTAATACAGCAGGAAAACCACACCATGTGATAAGAAGGTATAAATACACAATTTTATGTGCTCTTCAAAAACCTGTAATTACGATTTAGAAACTAATATTTATATTTATTTAAACAGTATAGAACATTTCTTATATTTAACAGCCATATTAATTAAAAACCCACTGATGATGCTGAAACTGCAGTGACACATGTCTGGGACAAAAAGCAAACTTGTTTTTTTCTAAAGGCTGACCCCACTCAAAAATATATGTTAAGAAGGTTCAGTTGCGGTCAGCAGCTTCTGAATCTAACGTATAAGTTTCACCTGTCGACCCTTAGCCGAGGGCACCTCACTGGAATCTTCTTTTTTCTGGCAGTTTGAATAATTAGTGAACGATTAGAAATTAATTATTGTTTACTGCTGGTGCGTAATTTTATATGGAATTTCCTTTGTAGTTGCAATTTCTTATTGTTGTACTGTATTGTAGTGAGCAAAGCAGTTGTGACATGTATGTGGATTTGCACTAAGTACCTCGCAGTTGTTTTTGCAACTAATTAGATATTGATTGTTTTCAACGATATTTTAGTGTGTCTTCCTATTTTTGCTTTTCAAATTGTGTTCTATCTGTTTTATCGTGTGAAATACTGTGGTACTCATGGCGTGTGAAAAGCGTAACACTAGACTGCACAGAAAATTGAGAAATGACAGTGAAGACGAGCGTAGCGTGTTAGCATCGCCTAGTAACGAAGTGACAAATGTTTGAGACAATAATTAGATAGCTTTTCACAGGGACATGGATCAAGCAGAAAATAAAGGTGTATAAATGGAAATAATCAGTGAACAGGCAACTAGGTGCGCACCTAGTAAAGAAGTGACAAATGTTCGAGACAATAATTTGATAATTGTGCACAAGGACATGGATCAGGCAGCAAATAAAGGTGTAGAAATGGAATCAAGCAGTGAACAGGGAACTATTGTCGATCGATCGGTCGGTAACTGTTCGCCTAATGAATGCGAAACAACAGAACAAAATCTTGCAAATACCGTAGATTCATGTTTTGTGTCATTACCCTCTTCTCAATTAAGTCAAGATCCATTCTTTGCTCTTTAAAATCCGTACAATGCCGCTGCAAATGCACTACCGAACAGCACAAAGCAGCGTGTTTCACTCACTAATACACTGTTATTGCCATTAACGCAACAAATGGCAAAAAACAGAAAGAAATTAAAGAAACACTTGAACAAACACGTGAATGTTTAACCACTGACTTAACCAAAATCGAATGGAAATGTCTAAAAATTTCGGAAGATGTAAAAACACAAATTTGTGAGCATTTTCAGCCTGTTTCTTCGCGACATGAAAACACATTACACAATCATGAAGTAGCCATAAAAGAACTGCAGACCATTGTTGACGAAAATCATGACACCTTGCAGGCTAAAATTGACTTAGTTGCATCTACCGATACTGTCGCGGAAATTATAAAGGTCAGGAAAACGTAAAGGGTACAGTAGATACTCTAAAATTTGGTTCAGAAATACACACGGAGGAAATAAGCACATTATCGGAAAAAGTAGCCGAAATTTCGGATCAGTTAACATATTCATCTACTAAGGTAGATGATGATTTGAATGTTACAAGACCCGTAGCTTTTACTGACAGAGGAGTACAAGGAAATTAGGAAATTTAAACAAAGTGAGAATGAAATTAATACGCAACATTAAAGAGAAATGCGAGAAGTACAAGATCAGTTTGCTCATGTGGTACAAGAATTACATATTTCAGAGAATACTCGCGCTCCGACACCGGAAGAGGGATTTAGAAATACGGAAAAGTCACAAAGTAGTAACACAGGGTATTTCGGAGACTTTGAAAGGAGCTGGCAAGGTGCAGCGTGCCTTGAGATAGAACCGCCGACACGACATAAGAATCACAGATTAACGACTCGGCGTCACGATAAGTTTAACTATAAACTCTTCATCACTAGGCGTAAATTTAAAACAGTCAAGAATTTCCAGTAATAACCTTCATCCACTACCTTAGTCTCATCCATTTGCTCATTATTTTCCTCCTAATGTGTCATTAGAGCAGAGATTAAAATTCATGTGTGGTTATTTAGAGAATGAAACAGCTGTCAGAAAGCGATCGGTTATTCGCGACTTTCACAATGAAGGAGATTTGCCTTCCTTTCTGCATATTGGTCTCAGGCTACTGAAGATCGTGTAAAACACAGTTTTATAATGATGACGCATTTCGAACAGTCTCAATTTTCCTGCCCTGTAAAATATTTTGAAGTTATGTTACAAAAAAATCAGTATTTGTCCAATCCGTACAGTGCCTCCGTATGTACTTAATTAAATTGCCTGAACATTTAGAACATTATTTTGGCAGGACATTGCAAAGATGACATTGAAGTTTTTCAGTGACTTTTACAAAAATTGGAAATTGACACAGACAGCCGCATGATGCGAGAACAGAAAAACAACAATTACAGGTCATATCAATCACAATTCTATGACGACAGACATAATAACCGAACACAACAAGACTACTCTTGCAACGCAGATCATGACCAAAGCAGATATCACCCGTATGACAACCATTGACGGAATAATAATAGGTCCAGAGAAAGATCACATTCTGGTAGTAATGAATCTGAAAGAGACAACCGTAGAAATAGACAATATGGGAACCAGAACAATTATTATCAACGGACACAAAATGACTTCAGACGCAACAGCCCACCTCGTAATTATGATTCTGTGAGAGATTCTCAACCACGTGATCGGCAAGAAAGAAATTTCAGAAATTAACGACAAGATGACAGATGCTATAGTTACGAGAACAGACCAGAATTCAATCAGAAATGGCGTTATTCAATTACGGCAGGGCCCTCTCGACAAGCTGACGTCGTAGAAATTAGACCTCCAAATCTCAGTAATGACACACGACAACAAAGGGACAATAGCCAATGACCCACACCGCAGGCAGCTACAAAATGTATTTATGAAACTGACGACGTAGCTGCTATGACTATCAATTAATACAGTAATTTTATGAGTTCACTTTTAAAGGGAAACAGACATTGTTAATTGCACGATTATGTCATGACTATAACGCTCACATTCTTTGAACTTTTTTCCATGAAGGCACTGACTGTCTCACAGTGGGATAAATGTATTAAAAGTTATGGTGATTACTTTTGCAGTAACAGAGAGTTTTTTCCATATCTTCCTTTTTCATTTGACTGCCTCTTGTAATAAGAGTAAGCGAACAGACTCTTTAAATTACAGACCAATATCTTAACCTCAGTTTATTGCATAATTCTTCAGCATATTCCAAGTTCGAATGTAACTAATTTGCTTGAGAGTGAAATGCGTGTATTCACATATCAGTACCGATTTAGATGGCATTTATGATGCGAAACTTAACTTCCCCTTTTCTCATGCAGTGTCCTGAGAACTATGAATGTGCGTCAACAACTTGATTCCATAGTCGTAGATTACCGGAAAATTTTTGGCACAGTGCAACACTGCAGAATGTTGACAAAGGTCTTAATAAACGAAATTGATTTTCCAATATTTGAGTAACACTTAGACTTCTTAAGTAAGAGAACCCAGTACGTTGTCAGGGGTGGAGAGTATTCATCAGAGACAAGGGCATTCTATAATAATGTGTGACATCATCAACAGCTTTAATCTTGCTGTAATTAACAGCTCGTTTAACCCATACAGATACAGACTCTGACTCATTTAATTGGCGATGACTCCTCGTCCTAAGAACCAAAGGCATGTGGACATATTATGAGATGCAATCTTACCTCTGTTGTACTCCACAAAAATCTTAAATGTCCGATAAGCAATAATTTCTCTACTGTTAAATGTCTCCAGGCCTGCAACAGTATCTACTTCATACCACGTACGAGGTGCATTCAAGTTCTAAGGCCTCCGATTTTTTTTCTCAGGACTGGAAAGAGATAGAAACATGCACATTGTTGTAAAATGAGGCCACGTTCATTGTCAATACGTCCCAGAGATGGCAGCACCATACGGCAGATGGAATTTTACCGCCAGCGGCGAGAATGAGAACTGTTTTAAATACTTAAAATGGCGACGTTTTCCTTACTTGAACAACATGCAATCATTCGTTTTCTGAATTTGCGTGGTGTGAAACCAATTGAAATTCATCAACAGTTGAAGGAGACATGTGGTGATGGAGTTATGGATGTGTCTAAAGTTCGTTCGTGGGTGCGACAGGTTAATGAAGTTAGAACATCGTGTGACAACAAACCAAAACAACCTCGGGCTCACACAAGCCGGTCTGACGACATGATCGAGAAAGTGGAGAGAATTGTTTAGGGGGATCGCCGAATGACTGTTGAACAAATCGCCTCCAGAGTTGGCATTTCTGTGGGTTCTGTGCACACAATCCTGCATGACGACCTGAAAATGCGAAAAGTGTCATCCAGGTGGGTGCCACGAATGCTGACGGACGACCACACAGCTGCCTGTGTGGCATGTTGCCAAGCAATGTTGACGCGCAACGACAGCATGAATGGGACTTTATTTTCGTCGGTTGTGACAATGGATGAGACGTGGATGCCATTTTTCAATCCAGAAACAAAGCGCCAGTCAGCTCAATGGAAGCACACAGATTGACCGCCACCAAAAAAATTTCGGGTAACCGCCAGTGCTGAAAAACTATGGTGTCCATGTTCTGGGACAGCGAGGGCGTAATCCTTA
Source organism: Schistocerca cancellata (assembly GCF_023864275.1). Taxonomy (NCBI): domain Eukaryota; kingdom Metazoa; phylum Arthropoda; class Insecta; order Orthoptera; family Acrididae; genus Schistocerca; species Schistocerca cancellata. The sequence goes on from NC_064632.1 coordinate 78,451,065, forward strand.
CCCATTGCGTTCCAAAGGGCACTACGGTAACAGGTGCATCCTACGAAAATGTTTTGAAGATCAAAATCCTTCCTGCACTGCAACAAAAATGTCCGGGAAGGGCTGTGCGTGTGCTGTTTCACCAAGTCAACGCACCCGCACATCGAACTAACGTTACGCAACAGTTTCTTCGTGATAACAACTTTGAAGTGATTCCTCATGCTCCCTACTCACCTGACCTGGCTCCTAGTGACCTTTGGCTTTTTCCAACAATGAAAGACACTCTCCGTGGCCGCAAATTCACCAGCCATGCTGTTATTGCCTCAGCGATTTTCCAGTGGTCAAAACAGACTCCTAAAGAAGCCTTCGCCGCTGCCATGGAATCATGGCGTCAGCGTTGTGAAAAATGTGTACGTCTGCAGGGCGATTACGTCGAGAAGTAACGCCAGTTTCATCGATCTCGGGTGAGTACTTAATTAGAAAAAAAAATCGGAGGCCTTAGAACTTGTATGCACCTCGTACTACAGCCACAGTTCAAAAATGGTTCAAATGGCTCTGAGCACTATGGGACTTAACATCTATGGTCATCAGTCCCCTAGAACTTAGAACTACTTAAACCTAACTAACCTAAGGACAGCACACAACACCCAGCCATTACGAGGCAGAGAAAATCCCTGACCCCGCCGGGAATCGAACCCGGGAATCCGGGCGTGGGAAGCGAGAACGCTACCGCACGACTACGAGATGCGGGCACAGCCACAGTAACCCAACCATTACCATGTCCACTAGCGTCTGCATTAGTAAGTGCAAAATTCAGTACACATCCACAATACACTGAAGGGCCATGCAGAATCACTTGCGCACCTACACTGTTCTTCGTACTAATATAAACATTATCAACACCTTTATACACTGTTGTGCGCGAACGCCTTCTTCTCCTATAATAACGCGGCATCTCAGTAACTGGTTCAGTGCTGCTGCAAGTGCGGCTGCCCGGCGACTGACGTCGTCTTTCCAGATACATTACTTGTACAGCACTTGCTTATCGAACCAAACTTGCGCTTCTGGTGCCGTATCAACTCCCGGTCATGGAGCAATAGCGCGCCCGGTCTCTAATAAAACTAGAGATCGCGACGCACGCTGGCCGCGCCAGAGGCTAGTCAGCTCGCTTAAGCTACACAGCTGCCTTGTCACGAGACAGGCCACAGTAACCCAACCACTACCACGTCAACATCATTCGTGTGTTTGATAATTTTGTAGGTCGTTTCTATCGCAATACGTTTGCGATTGTCACTGTGGTGTTTCAAAGTCCTGATACTTATCATTCTGCCTACGTTTTATTCATATTTAAATCCATCTGACTCTCCCTGGAAATTATTTGAAGAATCGAAAGTGCTTTTCCATATGACATAGTTTTCGCGATGTTGGCACTATTACTAGTTAATCTGTTAATCTCCTGTGCGTTGTTGTTGTTCACTGCTTCCTGGTCATGTTGAAAATGCCGTAACGAAAGAAGTTCTTCTGTTTATGTAAAAGGTGTGGAAAGAGTGTCAGCCGAATTTGAGTTTGTGTTGAGCTACTCTAATTGTTCGACTTTCTTAGAAACGTCTTTTATTTGTGCTCTTAGAGAATGCAGTTGTGTCGTAGAGTCATTGTCGACTTTATTAATTCCCGACTCAAAATGACTGCTCTATTCGGAATGCCTGAGTGTTGTGCGTTGTAGTCTTGCGACTACAGCACTAGGAACTACTGTACTTTATTTATTTTCTTGAGAAGCAAATCTTTCTCTTTGTGTATTGTTCCTACAATATGTTTTAACTAATAATCTACTTCAACAACTCGTTGCGGAAATAAAGTCTGCAACCGTGTTTGATTTTCCGTAAACGCTTCAAATTGGTCAGAAATTTTATCTGATTTCGTGTCAATTAGTTTGTTTGCTGATTATATAGTGTTTCGCTGTGCTTTCGTAATTTTTGGTCAATATGACTTAATAGCTGACTAGCTACGATTTTGCTACTTTCTTTCTGTTTTGTGTCAGTATGTAATCTCTAAAACTTCGTTGTTTTCTGAGAGTAAAATGTGAACCATGGTCCCAACATCATTTGTCTGTAAAGAATTACCTTCTGTCATTGATTAATGAGGGAAATGTTCGTCAGTATTTGTCTAACGTCTGTGCTGTGGTGTACTCCGCCTGTCTGGAATGTAAAACTTATTAAGCTGATGTAGGTGCATCACTGACGAAAGAAATATTTATACTTGCAAACACATTGCTACCCGTATTCGGTAAAGTATCCTTGTTTGTTGGAACGTAACTGTCTGTGAGGGAAGAATCCACCTCTTGATTATCGAGTCTGTCTGATTTTCTAAAATAGGGTGCAACATTTCGGCAGAAATCGCGGTGTTATTATCTGTTGAACTGGTCATAGCTAATGGTTGAGCTATGCTGGTACGAGAACTACAGTTTACGTCATATGCGGCATCGCAATAAATAATATATTCACAAGAAAGTAAACTGTCGAAATTAAGTACGTTGACCCGTACGAGAAAGAAAATATAAAAGTTTAATTTATAAGTGCAGCGCAAAAACTAACTACGACCTAAACGTTGTTTGTTCGGAACTTTGTGCTCGTATCTGTGGTCAGCGAGGTAGCGCCACTCTGCATTTTTGTGCTTCCATGAGCATTCTACTAACGTTCTTCTGGTCTCTTACCGTTTCATCATATCCCATGGTTACTTCTGTGGCCGAACTTTGACCTCTGCACCTTCTCTGGGTGGAGGATGAGCAGTTGCATTGTTTGTACTGGGAAAGCTCTCACTTGATTCAATGATTCTCGCGATCGACACCCACACATGCTACAGCTAGGGAGGCACATTGAAAGCCCTCTGTTGGATTCCTTTCATGTTAATTTCTTAAATCTGTTGTCATTTACGGCATACGTTCCACTTTTAAATTTACTGTGGTGTTTCTGACTCTATCTAGGAGGAGACTGAGCATGGAACGTGTTACTTTTACACATAATCAAGAACGATCATTCACACTACTACACTTTAAAACACAGTTTATATGTAATTCATGTCACACAGTCTAATACGGAACCTACATCCGCTTTCTTTTATATACTCTATATGATAAGATCCCCCCCATGAACCATGGACCTTGCCGTTGGTGGGGAGGCTTGCGTGCCTCAGCGATACAGATACCGTACCGTAGGTACAACCACAACGGAGGGGTATCTGTTGAGAGGCCAGACAAACATGTGGTTCCTGAAGAGGGGCAGCAGCCTTTTCAGTAGTTGCAAGAGCAACAGTCTGGATGATTGACTGATCTGGCCTTGTAACAATAACCGAAAGGGCCTTGCTGTGCTGGTACTGCGAACGGATGAAAGCAAGGGGAAACTACGGCCGTAAATTTTCCCGAGGGCATGCAGGTTTACTGTATGATTAAATGATGATGACGTCCTCTTGGGTAAAATATTCCGGAGGTAAAATAGTCCCCCATTCGGGTCTCCGGGCGGGGACTACAGAAGACGATGTCGTTATCAGGAGCAAGTAAACTGGCGTTCTACGGATCGGAGCGTGGAATGTCAGATCCCTTAATCGGGCTGGTAGGTTAGAAAATTTAAAAAGGGAAATGGATAGGTTAAAGTTAGATATAGTGGGAATTAGTGAAGTTCGGTGGCAGGAGGAACAAGACTTCTGGTCAGGTGACTACAGGGTTATAAACACAAAGTCAAATAGGGGTAATGCAGGAGTAGGTTTAATAATGAACAGGAAAATAGGAAAGTGGGTAAGCTACTACAAACAGCATAGTGAACGCATTACTGTGACCAAGATAGATACGAAGCCCACACCTTCTACAGTAGTACAACTTTATATGCCAACTAGCTCTGCAGATAACGAAGAAATTGAAGAACTGTATGATGAAATAAAAGAAATTATTCAGATAGTGAAGGGAGACGAAAATTTAATAGTCATGGGTGACTGGAATTCGAGTGTAGAAAAGGGAGAGAAGGAAACATAGTAGGTGAATATGGATTGGAGCTAAGAAATGAAAGAGGAAGCCGCCTGGTAGAATTTTGCACAGAGTGCAACTTAATCATAGCTAACACTTGGTTTAAGAATCATGATAGAAGGTTGTATACGTGGACGAACCCTGGAGATACTAAAAGGTATCAGATAGATTATATAATGGTAAGACAGAGATTTAGGAATTTTAAATTGTAAGACATTTCCAGGGGCAGATGTGGACTCTGATCACAATGTATTGGTTATGACCTGTAAATTAAAACTGAAGAAACTGCAAAAAGGTGGGAATTTAAGGAGATGGGACCTCGATAAACTGAAAGAACCAGAGGTTGTACAGAGTTTCAGGGAGAGCATAAGGGAACAATTGACAGGAATGGGGGAAATAAATACAGTAGAAAAAGAATGGGTGGCTTTGTGGGATGAAATAGTGACGGCAGCAGAAGATCAAGTAGGTAAAATGACGAGGGCTAATAGAAATCCTTGGGTAACAGAAGAAATATTGAATTTAATTGATGAAAGGAGAAAATATAAAATTGCAGTAAATGAAGAAGGCAAAAAGGAATATAAACGTCTCAAAAACGAGATCGACAGGAAGTGCAAAATGGCTAAGCAGGGATGGCTAGAGGACAAATGTAAGGATGTAGAGGCTTATCTCACTAGGGGTAAGATATATACTGCCTACAGGAAGATTAAAGCGACCTTTGGAGATAAGAGAACCACTTGTAAGAACATTAAGAGTTCAGATGGAAACCCAGTTCTAAGCAAAGAAGGGAAAGCAGAAAGCTGGAAGGAGTACATAGAGCGTCTATACAAGGGCGATGTACTTGAGCACAATATTATGGAAATGAAAGAGGATGTAGATGAAGATGAAATGGGAGATACGATACTGCGTGAAGAGTTTGACAGAGCACTGAAAGACATGAGTCGAAACAAGGCCCCCGGAGTAGACAACATTCCATTGGAACTACTGACGGCCTTGGGAGAGCCAGTCCAGACAAAACTCTACCATCTGGTGAGCAAGATGTATGAAACAGGCGAAATTCCCTCAGACTTCAAGAAGAATATAATAATTCCAATCCCAAAGAAAGCAGGTGTTGACAGATGTGAAAATTACGGAACAATCAGTTTAATAAGCCACAGCTGCAAAATACTAAAGCGAATTCTTTACAGACGAATGGAAAAACTAGTAGAGGCCGACCTCGGGGAAGATCAGTTTGGATTCTGTAGAAATACTGGAACACGTGAGGCAATACTGACTTTACGACTTATCTTAGAAGAAAGATTAAGGAAAGGCAAACCTGCGTTTCTAGCATTTGTAGACTTAGAGAAAGCTTTTGACAATGTTGACTGTAATACTCTCTTTCAAATTCTAAAGGTGGCAGGGGTAAAATACAGGGAGCGAAAGGCAATTTACAAGTTGTACAGAAACCAGATGGCTGTTATAAGAGTCGAGGGACATAGAAGGGAAGCAGTGGTTGGGAAGGGAGTAAGACAGGGTTGTAGCCTCTCCCCGATGTTATTCAGTCTGTATATTGAGCAAGCAGTAAAGGAAACAAAAGAAAAATTCGGAGTGGGTATTAAAATCCAAGGAGAAGAAATAAAAACTTTGAGGTTCGCCGATGACATTGTAATTCTGTCAGAGACAGCAAAGGACTTGGAAGAGCAGTTGAACGGAATGTATGGTGTCTTGAAGGGAGGATATAAGATGAACATCAACAAAAGCAAAACGAGGATAATGGAATGTAGTCGAATTAAGTCATGTGATGTTGAGGGTATTAGATTAGGAAATGAGACACTTAAAGTAGTAAAGGAGTTTTGCTATTTGGGGAGCAAAGTAACTGATGATGGTCGAAGTAGAGAGGATATAAAATGTGGACTGGCAATGGCAAGGAAAGCGTTTCTGAAGAAGAAAAATTTGTTAACATCGAGTATAGATTTAAGTGTCAGGAGGTCATTTCTGAAAGTATTTGTATGGAGTGTAGCCATGTATGGAAGGTGAAACATGGACGATAAATAGTTTGGACAAGAAGAGAATAGAAGCTTTCGAAATGAGGTGCTACAGAAGAATGCTGAAGATTAGATGGGTAGATCACATAACTAATGAGGAAGTATTGAATAGGATTGGGGAGAAGAGAAGCTTGTGGCACAACTTGACCAGAAGAAGGGATCGGTTGGTAGGACATGTTCTGAGGCATCAAGGGATCACCAATTTAGTATTGGAGGGCAGTCTGGAGGGTAAAAATCGTAGGGGGAGACCAAGAGATGAATACACTAAGCAGATTCAGAAGGAGGTAAATTGCAGTAGGTACTGGGAGATGAAGAAGCTTGCACAGGATAGATTAGCATGGAGAGATGCATCAAACCAGTCTCAGGACTGAAGACCACAACAACAACATATGATAAGATATTGTCATCCCCCTTCTCTTCTGTGTGAAAGGATGAAAGAGCAAACGTATTTCTAGTTGCATGCTCGATGTTAGCAGACAAGCCAGTCTGTTAGAGAACAGTAGGGCCAATGTCGGAACAGGTTGCTACGCTTTCTAAAAGCAAAGAGGTTTCTATTCTTGGTATGGTCCTGTCCGTCCCTTGTCATTTTGGTATAGGAAGCTGCCTCTCTGGTCACTTCCGTTTGTATCTGTGAGGTACCCTCGGTTGGGGCCATTGGCAGTCAGTCCGCGGCGAGCGTGTCGCTGCTAAGCTCGTAGCTCAATGGATTTCTTATGTTCTGCCTAACTGAATATTTAATCACCTTTATTTCTGGTTTAGATCTAAAATATCTAAATGCAGTGTAATTCGAGTCTGAAGTTCAGAATATCTTCCGGTAGTTGCTTTGTCACCACTTTGTGAGTGAAGCAGAACCACATGTTGATGATCCGTAACTCTAACTAAGATCATCAATCTGAAATGCGTATGTGCCTGAGATTATAACGTCTCGTCTTGACTATATTTTTCGCTATAGCTACTTTTCTTTATGTTCAAGCCACGTGGGGTGTACTTTGTGATACCAGTACCAAGTGCTTATACAATTGTTTGACCCATCATGTTATTAGTATAACGATAGTAACCAGTTGGAGGTTTTTCTTTTGTAAATTGCGTTTCGATGTAATTTATTTTAATTATGAAAATTATTGTGGAGTTGCACCCTTAGTGTGAACCAAGTTGACTACTTGTAGCATGAGATGTAATAATCAAAGTAGCCCTCAGCTATTTTTTTCGAGAAGATTTCACAGACAATTAGTATGAATTTAGTATACCAGTGTGTGGTAATGTCATGACGGATAGTATTGTGCTACGACCATAACTTCTTTGGGTGAAAATTGAATCGGTTGGTTGTGGTTAATTTCCTCTTGCATGTGTTTCGACGTTCTCTGTGCGCTATTTTTTGAATGCAGTGCTGTATGCAGTCTCCCAATCTTGGCTCCGTAAGATAACAAACTCACATTTTCACAATCCTAAATATGGCACCAGTTTAGTTATGAATCAAGTTTAATATGCTGAAATTTTAAAGGTACAATGATCAATGTTAAAATAAATGTCTAAATATAAACTGATTTATTTCTTTATATATATATATATATATATATATATATATATATATATATATATATATATATATATATATATATATATATATATATATATATATATGGTAAACTACACTGGATACCTGGTGAAACAGTTGGTCAGTAATGCAAGGATAACTTCCCCAGATAGCTCACAGCTTTTAACCCGATTTTATTATCTTGAATATCAGCACCACTTTCAGAACAACTTAATGCACCAACATTACAACATCTGCTTCACGCTCGGAACTTCTTGCGCTACTCTAATCTCGTCCAATGGTGTATCTTCCGTTCTGACCCCTCCCCCCTCCCCCCTCCTCACCCTCTAACGACAGCCGCCCTGCACACGTTACCACATTGGTAACCCCATTTCATTCAGACTTTGACGTAGCCTTGGCCTCTTGGTCCACCTTTCTTGCTGCCCTGCACTGCCTTGTGTGGGACTCTGCTCTTCCCAATGGCACCCTCCTGGCTGCCTCGGGCCCCACGGACCTTGGCTGCCTGGCCCCTGGGCTCTGGACCCTGGCCCCCAGACCTCCAGCACTTAGCACCTGCCCCCAGCCCGTGACACCCAGCCCAACCTCATTGGCCTCTTGCCCACTCGCGTGTTGTGCTGCCCCCTCAGTCTTGTCTGCCAAGGCACTCCAGCCACAGCTTCGGCGTCTACAGTTCCAGCGTCTACATCTCCAGTATCTAAAGCTCCAGCGTGCGTTGTTCCAGTATCCACAGCTCTTGCTACCATAGCTCCAACTCCCACAGTGCCAGCGTCCAAAGCTCTAACGTCTTCCGACAAAGCGCCACCCTATTTTGTGCCTTCGTCCACTCCATCGCTTTCCAATGTAGCACATCTATCCACTCCAATAATTTCCGAAGTAACACATCTGTCTGCTCCAGCACCTCTACCTGATATACAGTTTCCACCCAGCGTGCCACCTCCACGACTGTGGCATGGTTCTTACACCGGTGGCAGCCTCGTCGCCTTACCTGTTGCTGAACACATCTCCAGTACCACTGGCTCCAGCACTGCAACCAGCCTGGCAGCTGTACCTCTCAATCCACCATATCGTGCATATCAGAAGACTCCTTGTACCACCGCTAGTCTGTCCCTTTCCTGCTGCACTTGCAGAAGGAGCGAGGCAACGACGAATGTACACTACTGGCCATTAAAATTGCTACACCAAGAAAAAATGCTGATGATAAACGGGTATTTACTGGACAAATATATTATACTAGAACAGACATGTGATTACATTTTCACGCAATTAGAGTCCTGAGAAATCGATACCCGGAACAACCACCACTAGCCGTAATAACGGCCTTGATACGCCTGGGCATTGAGTCAAACACAGCATGGATGGCGTGTACAGCTACAGCCACCGACGCAGCTCCAACACGATACCACAGTTTTTCAAGAGTAGTGACTGGAGTATCATGACGAGCCAGTTGCTCGGCCACCATTGACCAGACGTTTAAATTGGTGAGGGATATGGAGAAAGTGCTGGCCAGGGCTCGTACACGACCTGCAACATGCGGTCGTGCATTATCCTGCTGAAATGTAGGGTTTTACAGGGATCGAATGAAGGGTAGAGCCACGGGTCGTAACACATCTGAAATGTAACGTCCACTGTTCAAAGGGCCGTCAATGCCAACAAGAGGAGACCGAGACGTGTAACCAAAGGCACCTCATACCATCACGCCGGGTGATATGCCAGTATGGCGATGACGAATACACGCTTCCAATGTGCGTTCACCGCTTTGTCGCCAAACACGGATGCGACCATCATGATGCTGTAAACAGAACCTGGATTCATCCGAAAAAGTGACGTTTTGCCATTAATGCAACCAGGTTCGTCGTCGAGTACTCAGTCGCAGGCGCTCCTGTCTGTAATTTATATTTAAGTGTAACCGCAGCTATGGTCTCCGAGCTGATAGTCCATGCTGCAGCTAGCATCGTCAAACTGTTCGTGCAGATGGTTGTTGTCTTACAAACGTTCCCATCTGTTGTCTCAGGTATCGAGACGTGGCTGCACAATCCAACCTTTATCAAAGTCGGAAACGTGATGGTACACATTTCTCCTCCTTACACGAGGCATCACAACAACCTTTTCACCGTGAGAAAGGCATGCTTGAAGATAAATGCAGATTCTAGCCAAGTCTGAAAGTTGCTCCGTTGTCTATGAACGGAACCTGTGCAATGTCCTCAGCACGTCCCATGTGTCAATTGTGGTCAGAACAGTATTTTCTGTAGCTGTGAGTGTAGCAGCTAAATGAATTCGAATGTGTGTAAATTGTTGGTACTCGTATGGTGCTTACTTCCGTAACCAAGGGAGTCGAAAGGTTTTGTGCTTCTGGATGAATTATATCAAATATGTATACCACATACAAGGAAAGCGGAAATACAGCGTTTACCAAGTCACAACTAGGACGAAAGTGTGTGTTGTAGGATCCTGATGGACAATCATTGAAGAGGATCTTGCAGGTAATAAGAGGGCAATAACTGCAGGACTGAATGTCGCCTTCCCAAACCCTATCAGCACCAAAACAACGCAAAGGAGGCACGAGCAGGGTATTACAAAGTGGGATGGAATTCCAAAAACTCTTATCAGCCATGTAAATGCCTGTAACCGGAAAAACGTGGTGCTGGAGACATAAAATTTGGACCAAGGAGCAGAAGAATAAACTCATTTGGTCGAATAAATACTGTTTCACACTACTTCCAACTTCTGGCCCAATTTACACCTCAGAACTCAAACGTGATGGGAGTATGGTGATGACTTGGACAGCCACATCGTAGTAGTCCATGGGCTCTAAGGTCAAATTACTGCCGAAGACTGTTTGACCATTTTGGCCGATCAAATGCATCCTATGGTACGATGATTATTCTGCTATGGTTGTGATGTGCCCGATGATGACAAGGCTCTTGTTCATACAGTTCGAATCGTTAACAACCGGTTTTGTGACAATGGGGACGAACTGTCGCATCGACCCTGGACACGACACATACCAGATCTCAATATTACGGTGCCTTTGTGGTCTGCTTTGGAGAGAAGGTTTCATGTTGATTATCCAGTTCCAAAATCGTTACCTGAACTTTCCGCTACTTTGCACCGAACAGTGGTACAAGGGCCCCTTGAAAATCATACAAGACCTGGATTTGCCATTCGTAGACGACTAGAAACTTCTTCGAATGTCAATGTATCTCCTACACCATTCTAGTAAAGTTTTTGATGTATTCGTATTTTCATCCATCTGTTACATTTTGATGGCCTTCAATAGTGGATCAATGTGTAGTCTTTTTTATATAATATACACTACTGGCCATTAAAATTGTTACACCAAGATGAAATGCAGATGAAAAATGAGTATTCATTGGTCGGATATATTATACTAGAACTCACATGTAATTAAATTTTCACGCAATTTGGGTGCAACGATTCTGAGAAATCAGTACCCAGAACAACCACCTCTGGCGTGAAAACGGCCTTGAGACGCCTGGGCATTGAGTCAATCAGAGCTTGGAGGGCGTGTACAGGTACTGCTACCCATGCAGCTTCAACACGATGCCACAGTTCATCAAGAGTAGTGACTGGCGTATTGTGATGAGCCAGTTGGTCGGCCACCTTTGACCAGACGTTTTCAGTTGGTGAGAGATCTGGAGAAAGTGCTGGCCAGGACAGCAGTCGAACATTTTCTGTGTCCAGAAAGTCCCGTACAGGACCCGCAAAATGTAGTCGTGCATTATCCTGCAGAAATGTAGGGTTTCGCAGGGATCGAATGTAGGGTAGAGCCACGGGTCGTAACACATCTCAAACGTAACGTCCACTGTTCAAAGTGCCGTCAATGTGAAAAAGACGTGACCGAGACGTGTAACCAATGACACCCCATAACATCACGCCGTGTGATACGCCAGTATGGCAACGACGGATACACGCTTCCAATGTTTGTTCACCGCGATGTCGCCAAACTCGGATGCGCCCATCGTGATACTGTGAACAGAACCTGGATTCATCCGAAAAAGTTACATTTTGCCATTGGGGCACCCAGGTTCGACGTTGAGTACACCATCACAGGCGCTCCTGCCTGTGATGCAGCGTCAAGGGTAACCGCAGCCATGGTCTCCGAGCTGATAGTCCATGCTGCTGCACACGTCCTCAAACTGTTCGTGCAGATGATTGTTGTCTTGGAAACGTCCCCATCTCTTGACTCAGGGATCGAGACGTGGCTGCACCATCCGTTACAGCCATGCCGATAAGATTCCAGTCATCTCGACTGCTAGTGATACGAGACCGTTGGGATCCTGCATGGCGTTCCGTATTACCATCCAGAACCCACCGATTCCATATTGTGCGAACAGTCATTGGATCTCGACCAACGCGAGCAGCAATGTCGCGATACGATAAACCGCAATCGCGATAGTCTACATTCCGACCTTTATCAAAGTCGGAAACGTGATGGTACGCATTTCTCCTCCTTACACAAGGCATCACAACAACGTTTCACCGTCCGCAGCTTGTGGTCGTGCGGTAGCGTTCTCGCTTCCTACGCCCGAGTTGCTGGGTTCGATTCCCGGCGGGTTCAGGGATTTTCTCTGCCTCGTGATGACTGGGTGTTGGGTGAAGTCCTTAGGTTAGTTAGGTTTAAGTTGTTTTAAGATCTTGGGGACTGATGACCATAGATGTTACGTCCCATTGTGCTCAGAGCCTTTTGAATCATTTTTGAACCAACGTTTCACCGGGCAACGCCGGTCAACTGCTGTGTGTGTACGAGAAATCGGTTGGAAACTTTCCTCATGTCAGCACGTTGTAGGTGTCGCCACCGGCGCTTACCTTGTGTGAATGCTCTGAAAAGCTAATCATTTGCATCTTCTTCCTGGCGGTTGAATTTGGCGTCTGTAGCACGTCATCTACGCGATGTAGCAATTTTATTGGCCACTAATGTAGATAAGGATAAAGGACAGGTAAAAGGAAGTTAACTTTATTTCTATTTCTGTAATAATGTGTGACATCACCAACCTCTTCAGTCTTGCTGGAATTAAGAGCTCCTTTAACCCATACAGTCACAGAGTCTGATTCACTTATTTTGCGATGATTCCTCGTCCTAAGAACCAAAGGCATTGTGGACATATAAAAGATGTATCCCTATCTCTATTGTACACTCCACAAATCTGAAATGTCCTATAAGAAATAAGTTTTCAACTTTTAAAAGCTTCCTGACCTCCTACGTCTGTTTCATTCGTCCCCGTCGTATATGTTTCATTCGTTCCAGGATGGAATACAAACACGTCCACTGAAAAAGCGGCAAATAATCTTTGCATCCACCCTTTAACATCATACAGGATTTTATGTAATATAGGTAAGGATAAAGGACAGGTAGAAGGAAGGGAACTTTATTTCAATTTCTATAATGATTAAAAATTTCTTTTAAATAATATTGTTTGTTATTGTAATCGTCTTTAATTTTATCATAATTTGGTTTCTATAGTAATTATAAAAATTTAAAAGTCTGCTATATGTATTTACCTTAAATGAAGAATATGTGGCGGCCGCGGTGGCCGAGCGGTTCTAGGCGCTACAGTCTGGAACCGCGCGATTGCTACGGTCGTAGGTTCGAATCCTGACTCGGGCATCGATGTGAGTGATGTCCTTAGGTTGGTTAGGTTTAAGTAGTTCTAAGTTCTAGGGCACTGATGACTTCAGAAGTTAAGTCCCATAGTGCTCAGAGCCATTTGAACCATTTGAAGAACACATCTAAGCCCACAGCAGTGACATCTGCGAAGCATATAGGCAAACATATTTCTGGTAGCTACTGCACTTTTGTATGTTTTGTACAGTAACGCCAGTTACTTAATGATTATGTGGACGATGTATCCTGTTTTACACCATATTTTAGTTTTACGTGACAATGCTTAGCTTAATGTATTTGTACGTTTCGGCGATGCTATTCCCGCTTTATCACATTAGGACATGGTGTAGAACAGATACGATTTACCTTATTTTATCTGTACATTCCCAGTTAGTATCAGGGTATATCGTGATAGGAAATACTGTATCGTTTTGAAAGATAGATTGCCCACTAGGTGTATATTTTTTATGTTGTAGATCTGAAGATGGTCATTATTGACTGCAACCAGTCATCGTCGAAGGACTTTATATTCTGATCAAAGACTGGAATAAAAAAGCATTTGAGTGGTTACGATGGATATTTAATAACAGACACAACAGACGATATGGCAATAGTCAGCGTTATCAGAATAATTACGAAAGGCGAAACCATTTTAAGCGAAACAATTTTAACGGACAGCTTCAATACAGTCAGCAACAAAACCAAAAGTTTGCTGACAACAATCAACAGTTTTAGCAGCAAGGTAATAGCAGTGACAATCCCTGTTAGCAAAATTAGGGATCACAGCAGAATTACAAAGATAATAATCAGGGAAACAATTATGTTCATCGAAAATCGAATCGTCGCGTACCATACAACAGAAAATACGACGACAGACAACAGAACCATAATCAGAATTACAGACACAGTGACCGCAATGACAACAGGCCAAATTATAGTTACGGACAGCAACAACGCTGTGTATTAAACTAAGGACGCTTCCATACTCCGCAGTCTGGTAATGAACAAAACACGCGACGTGTACAGATAATTGGAATGCCGGAACAGTGTCATTAGAGAAGAAACAATAAAGACAGATAGTCACTAGAAGCTCGGCATACTGTAGGGGTCAAGAGCAAAACGTCATCTACAGACAACTTGGACGCAGTAACAGAGCGTATTATCACATTGGAAGACATAAGAGACACTTTCACTTTACTGCAGGAAAAAGAAGGGCCACAAAAGAATATGTACCATCCGATTATCACCATACAGACTGACTCACATAGTTTCACCGCAATAATTGACTCTATATTTCCATTTACAATGATTAGTGGTGCACCAGTTAATAAATGCAATGTAAATAGTTCTTGCCCTACACACCCATCACGAAAAACTAAAGTTAAAGGAGCAGTTTCTGGAAAAGGAGTAGATGTGAGACTAAAGACACATTTAAAATTTACTATTCATGTCTACATATTTTATGGAAATTTATGACAACTGAAATTATGCTGGGTATGATTTCGTAACAGAACATAAAGCGATTTTGGACTATAAAGCCTCTTATATTCTACTATGTAACAATAACGAGCGAGTTGTGTTACAGTTTCAGCAGAGCATTTCGGTCGAGAAACACGAAATTAACAGATTACAACCTCTTTTATACACGAAGAATACTTCATTTTTCAATGACACGCCTTTTGCAACCGACAATGGTAATGAAGAATCTAATTTCGACGTGTCGGAGACCATCCAAGCCAAGGTAGACAATTGTAAAGCAGTAACAGATGAAGATACACTACAGTTACAAGAAGATTTACAGTCACATTGATATGGTTTTGAGAATACGAGGATTTGTGTGTGAATTCTAAGTAAAACCTCGTGAGACTTTTGTTTGAAAGCATTACTCACTATCTGTTATTTACAGAGACAAAGTGAAACAATAATTAGAATCCATACTCGCACAAGTCATTATTCAACCGACGGCAAAGCCATATATCAGCCCGTTACACGTGGTTACCAAAAAGACGGATCATTGAGGCTTGTGTTCGATTCACGACAGATTATAGCTACAGAAACAGGTAGACCACAGAGACTTGATGAATTGCTACAAAATTTTCATGGAGTAACAGTATTTCCAACATTAGATTGAAGTCTGGATTTTGGCAAATAGAACTCCACCGCAGTGGTCGTAAGTACGCTGCCTTTTTATGCTTCAGTAACTGTAATCAGTTCTGCAAATTACCTTTTGGCCTTCCCATATCATCAGCAGCTTTCATTCGTGGAATGGACACTATTCTCCCATCTGATTTAAAAGACAGGATGACTACGTACATCGATGACATACTTATTGCGGAAGCAACTTGGTATAAAGATTACAGTACTTCGAATGCACTACTGCATATATTGTCACGCCATGGTTTTACAGTCAATCTACGTAAATCAGAGTCTGGAAAACCATCTACAAAGATATTAGCCGCATCATCTCTGTTGACAGAATTGAACGAGACCCAGATAAACTTCAAGCTACCCGAGACGTCACTGTTCCCGTAACTAAAAGACAGCTGCGAAGTTTTCTTGGCCTCATCATTTTTTTAGGCTTTTCATTCATTATACAACTTTGGATGTACCTAAACTTTGTCAGCTAAGTGGTAAAAGCTGAAACTGATTCTGCGACGATCAGGCGCTAACTGAGTTCCTGAATTTTAAATATGCTTTATTGGATGCCCCTCTATTGTCGCGCCCAGATCTTTCTTAATATAATTGTATTTCAACAGACAGTTCCAAAACGGCCCTTGGCATTCAGCTGTTCCAGGAAATAGACGAATTTAATCGACACGAAAAGAACTACCTTTGTCAGTCGTGGACTTTCCCCAGCAGAAAGAAGTTATTCCATTACAGAACTCGAAACATTCTAACTCGACTCGGCTTCACAAAATTTCGTTACTTCTTATATGGCAAAAATAAGAAAGTGAATACGGACCATGTCCGATAAATTTTCACATGATCGTCTGTGACGATGGGAACTTTATCGATAGGAATTCCAGGCGCACAAAATAGAGTGGCTGGTGACTTATCGAGATCTCTCACTGGTGCTCAGACGACTGCTTTCACACAATTTTGTCAAAATTCAGTTTTCTTTACATTCAGCAAGTTGCGTTTGAAAACTTTAAGACTTTTGCATCAAATGATATTGCCAAAGAAAAGCTTAAGGATCCAGTGTGGAAGAATATGGAACAATTATGGCATAACAAACAAAATTCTACTATCAGAAATCATTACTTGGTACGAAATCGCATTCTTTTCAAACGTCTAAAATCCGACAGTAGCACTTGGCTTCTCTGTGTTCCTGATGATCTTGTCAAAAAATCGATATGGTATATACATCTGAGCTATGCTCATTACGGACCAAGAACGTATTTCCTCATACTTCGTAGAACATCCTATTTCATGAAGACGGAGAGGAGGAGGAGATTACTGTTTAACGGCCCGTCGACAACGAGGTCATGAGAGACAGAGCACAAGCTCGGATTAGTGAAGGAAATCGGCCATGCCCTTTCTAAGGAACCATTCCGGCATTTGCCTGAAGTAATTTAGGGATATCACGGAAAACCTAAATCAGGATGGCCGGACGCGGGATTGAACCGTCTTCCTCCCGAATGCGAGTCCAGTGTGCTAACCACTGCGCCACCTCGCTCGGTTGAAGACGGAGAAAAGAACTAGGCGTGTTCTGGTGAAATGATAACACTGCCAGGAAGCAAAATCTTCCACTGCATCACATTTTGCTCCATTTTCCCGTTCATCCCGATTAAATTACCGCTTTCAGCGGCGCTCAGCCTGTACGAGCCTATCCCAAATGGTGAAAATTGTTTTTCGCTCTTACTTGTTACAGGTGAGCTAATATCTAAATTTGTTTCCTTAACGTCACTTCACAGAGCTAAAGCAAAACTGTTTCAGTTGCATTCACTAAGAATTTTTTACCACGCGTAGGACATGTAGTAAAGGTTATAGCTGACGGTGGACAACAACTGCTTTCCGCAACTTGGACACGTACATTGAACAACAGAAAGATTAAACCCATTTTTATTTCCCGGTACTACTCTTCCTCCAACCCTTGTGAAAGAATAATAAAAGAACAGGAAAACTACGTACACTTTATTGCCACAAGCAACACACTGAATTGGACGGATACATTCAGATTTTTTAGGACGCCATTAATTCGATTCCTAATGGTTCAACATTCCTCTAGCCGCATTTGGTTTGGAAGAATAATAATCCGCCAGACACAGTAAAAGAACTTGTTTCATTCCCCAAGTCACAGTGGTTACGACATCGTGGACTGATTGACATTGCTATTACTGATATAAAAAAGACAGCTGAGAAGAGGAAAGTGCTACAAAACAAGATAAGTCACACTTGAAAATTTGAAGTTGGACAAAGCGTTTTAGTTCGAACACACACATTCTCTTGCAAAGCAAAGAACAAGTGTCAGAAATTTGCATTTCTTCATAACGGACCATTTCGGTTTCGACAAATTCCACATCCCACGTTGTACTTCTTGAAACACTCAGGACGAAAGCTTCGAGAGGTCTTCATCACATCACCAGTATAAAACGTTCATTGAATAATTATTTTACTTTTTTTCCTAACGATGACAGCAGCGCACCGATATATAGCAGTCACGTTGTGGAAACACGTATTTCATTTTCTTTTGATACCGACAGTTTGTACATAGTTACTAATCAAACTTTTTCTGCAGGTTTTATTTCATGCACATATATGTGTACGTAAATATAACAATTTTTTTGCTTCATATAGTACTGTAAATATGAGCCATTTCGTATTTTTATCTTCACTGTGTCATGGCTTTTGTGTAATAGATACAATGATTGTCACACAAATGTAATCACAGTGAATTTCACGAGCTTTTGTGCAGAACAAATGGAAAAATAATAAGACCGCGAATGTCATTTTCTCCCCACAGCTGATAACTTCATAACTAGTGCGCACAAATGTAATGCCGGCCGGAGTGGCCGAGCGGTTGCCGGCACGGTAGCTCAGTGTGTTCGGTCAGAGAGCCGGTTGGCCTCTGTAATAAAAAACTGAGTGGAAGGATCAACCCCCGAACTTGAACAGGATGTCTTGCGATGTCCGCAACGACCAAACACAACGATCAATAAAAAAAAAAAAAAATCGGTTGTAAGCGCTACAGTCTGAAACCGCGTGACCGTTACGGTCGCAGCTTCGAATCCTGCCTCGGGCATGGATGTGTGTGATGTTCTTAGGTTAGTTAGGTTTAAGTAGCTCTTAGTTCTAGGGGACTGATGACCTCAGCAGTTGAATCCCATAGTGCTCAGAGCCATTTGAACCATTTTGAACTAATGTAATGGGGCATTTTATTTAACAGGGGCACACTACCATCAAACAAAATGTAGCGTATTCTGAGTGCACCTGAGCGCCATTGTAAGCAAAATTTGTAACTTTATTTGGAGTACACCTCAGCACGAAATATACAAAGCTTTTTGCAAATCAATTTTTGTGCGACTAACTACTTATAAACCAAAAAAGTTGGTCATGACTTCTTTACATTGCTTCAATTCACGTCGTATGTATATATTGTATATTCTGCAATCTGTTTATGTTTCTCTATGATATATTGTACTGCTTCCTAGCTTACTACTGCTTTTGTGCAATAGTGTACAAACTAATTTTTCATCATAAGCTTTGCATATGCAAAAATCATCCAGGAGAATTCTGGCCGGAGAGGCCGTGGGATAGTGAAAGAGGTATATTGGTAGTTTGTTATTGGATGTCTCAAACGCTAAGGGACAGTTTTGCATCGCTTATTATTCGCCAGCAGTCGCTTGTCACAACAGGTGTGTCGCCGGAGGATGTCCTTGTTTTGTTGTTTTGTTAGAGGAGTAGTGAGGCAGACGGCGAGCACAGGGCTCCTGGCAATGTAGATGTAAAGTTAGGTGCGCCTGTGTTTATGTAAAACGATTTTTATATGAATACTGTGAAAAAGAGAACAAATATTCTATTAGTAACTGGGAATGAAATGAGATGTAATGGGATTAGAAAAGCATGTGAAGAGGTTGAAGATAATATTTTCTATTTAGTTGCATTACAGTCGCGCGTAGTTTGGACCCATTGTTGAATGAGGCGTCTGTACCAGGAAACTTAGGATTTCTCGTTAAAGACTGAGTATGCCACGAGTCCTTCGCTGTGGCTCTGCCTCACTACTACTCTAACGACAGAACTCCCGCGCACCTCGCTGCCGAAGCACATCTTCCAGCGGCACAGAAACGCTGGCCAAAGAAGGCGCGCGAATATTAAGCAATTCAAAATTGTCGCTTAGCGTATGAGACATTCAAAGTATTTATAAATTCCAGAAATGCAAATAACGAACTCCTGATAGACCTGTTTCAGTATAACTTCTGAACGTTGCTTACGAAGACTAGGTGACTATGATGAAAAACAGTCTCATGTATCTGCGTCACTTAGAATTGATGAAAGGTACCTGACCGGCCTTAATAATGTCTACCAGGTGTACCGGGATGAAATGAGCGTTAAGATACAAATGTGTCGATAGGGAACATTTGTCCTGAACGAGCCTTAATTTTTTTTTGTTTGGTTAGTATGACATCTGTCGAATGTATTTAGTATGCATCAAGTCATGGAACAAGCAACATCATATGTTTTCATTGTGTTAACAATGTCGAATTTTGTACCAGAAAGTGATGATTTGCGGAAAGCATTAATTTTTTTTGTCTTCATTTGAAAAAAAGTGCTGTAGAGTTCCATCGAATGCTTGTCGAGGCATATGGTGATCATGCTCTATCAGAAGCAACATGCAAAAGATGGTTTCAGCGATTCAGAAATAATGATCTTGATGTAAGAAATGAAGAACGTGAAAGACCACCAAAAAAGTTCGAAGACGCCGAATTGCAAGCAATATTGGATGGAGATGACACTTTGAGTCAGAATCAAATGGCAGCAATGCTAAATGTTGCACGAAAAACAATTTCTGACCTTTTGAAAGTTATGGGAATGATCCAAAAGTGTGGAAAATGGGTATCACATGACCTGAATGAAAGACAGATGGAAAACCGAAAAACCATTTGTCAAACTTTGCTTCAAAGACATGAAAGTAAATCAATTACGCATCGAATTGTTACTGGCGATGAAAAATTGATTTATTTTAAGAATCCTAAACGAGATAAATCATGGGTTAATCCGGGACAACCATCAACATCGACTGCAAAATCAGATCGATTCGGCAAGAAGACAATGCTCTGTGTTTGGTGGGATTGGAAAGGTGTGGTGTATCATGAGTTTCTAAAACCCGGTGAAACTGTGAATATTTATCGCTACAGATAAAAAATGATCAATTTGAAGTATGCATTGATCCAAAAAAGACCAGAAAGGGCCAGAAGACATGGCAAAGTAATTTTTTTACACGACAATGCACCTGCACACAAAGCAAAACTGGTTCAGGGTACAATCAAAACACATCGCTGGGAGCTGCTACCCCACCCGCCGTATTCACCAGACTTGGCTCCTTCCGACTACCACTTGTTTTCAACAATGGGAAACGCGTTGGCTGAGGAACACTTCGATTCCCACGAAGAAGTCGAAAATTGAGTGTCTTATTGGTTTGCTTCAAAAGACGAACATTTCTATTCGCGTGGTGTCCACTAATTGCCAGAAAGGTGGTCAAATTGTGTAGAAAGCAATGGTCAGTACTTTGAATAAAATGTTTTTACTTTTCATTTCAAAATTAGTGTTTCATTTTCACAAAAAAAAACAACACTCATTCCATACCGGTACACCTGGTAAGCCAGTTTTTTAAATCCCTTCGTAATATTATTACATTTATAAATAAAGCTGAAAGGAACTTATTAAATATACCTGCAGGAATATACTGCTTTGCGCACCGTCGATGACATGTTGATTAGAGATGAAGCATGTATTCGGACCAGTAAAGAATGAATCAATAATTCTAATGCATCCTTTTAACAGGCTTTAAAAATTGAGGGACGGCACGTAGATCATAAGTCTGAATGACCGTGCGGGGAGAAAATTCCCAGCTCTCCTGGATAAGAGTCCATTATGTTAACCATTGTGACAGCGCTCTTGAACTCAGTACTGAGGCCGGCCGGAGTGGCCGAGCGGTTCTGGGCGCTACACTCCGGAACCGCGCGACCGCTACGGAAGGGCAGGTTCGAATCCTGCCTTGGGCATGGATGTGTGTGCGATGTCTTTAGGTTAGTTAGGTTTAAGTATCTCTAAGTTCTAGGGGACTGATGACCTCAGAAGTTAAGTCCCATAGTGCTCAGAGACATTTGAACCATTTCAGTACTGAGCTAAGTGCGCAAAATCACATTGTGCTTGGTAGATGTATTAATTAACCACTGGTTAAGGTGTTACAGTGCAGTGTAGTGTACTGAATACAGTACGTGCAGCTAAGGTTACGTACAAAGTCGAAGCAACGTAAAGTGTCCGCTTTAACGGCACACGCAGAGTTCGCAGAATCGGATAACGTGACCCCAGTGCTCGGTAGCCGGCACCTGCGCTCTCCGTGTTGTGCCGCAGGGCAAAGTGGCCGGCGGTGCTCACGTTGCGCCTCGTGGGCTGTAAACAACGTCCCCGCCCCGCCACCGCAACACCCCACGCCCCCGCGTCCCCTCTCCGCCTCCACCACGCCCTGCCGGGATTCCCCAGCAGCCGGTAGTCGCAGTCGCTGCTGCTGTTTTTGTCGCCGCGTCCCCTGTAAGGATATCTCGCAGCCGCTGCCCACGCCTGATTTGAAATTCAATCCACGTGGCGCGTGGGAGGCGGGCTGCACCCCTCGGAAAGGTAGCCGCGCAAAAAGCAGGCCGCCCGCTGCCGCTCCTGTGATTTGCCTCCAGGCGTAAACAACGCTGCCTTAGCCAGTCCGTGACGCTCCAGGGAGATACGTGGCCAGATGGTCACACAGGGACACACCCGTGTTCATCTTAATTTGTACTTGTCATTATTTCATCTGGGCTCTACGAAAAATGACAATGATTGCACACTTGAAGGAAACAAAAACACAACTTTCACTAGTTATTACCAATCTTAATTACAGTTAATATTGTGATAATTAGCAGCCGGACGGAGTGGCCGAGCGGTTCTAGGCGCTACAGTGTAAAACCGCACGACCGATACGGTCACAGGTTCGAATTCTGCCTCGGGCATGGATGTGTGTGATGTCTTTAGGTTAGTTAGGTTAAAGTAGTTCTAAGTTCTAGGGGACTTATGACCTCAGAAGTTAAGTCCCATAGTGGTTCAAAATGGTTCAAATGGCTCTGAGCACTATGGGACTCAACTTCTAAGGTCATCAGTCCCCTAGAACTTAGAACTATTTAAACCTAACTAACCTAAGGACATCACACACATCCATGCCCGAGGCAGGATTCGAACCTGCGACCGTAGCGGTCACCAGACTGTAGCGCCTAGTACCGCTCGGCCACACCGGCCGGCTAAGTCCCATAGTGCTCAGAACCATTTGATAATTAGCTTTAATAAGTTCATTCCAGCCCTTTTCACTTTTCCCCCTCCTATTGCAAAGATATAAAGGTACAGATATCGATATGATGTACTGAGTATCCCGTCTTGCCCTTTTCTCTGCCGGCGCGGAGCCCGTGACTGATGAGCGGATGCTGTATGCTATATCATCCGAGGTAAGTGAGGTCTGACAACTGCCGATTTGGGGCGCGGGAATGAGTCTTTCTGGTGTGTGTGTTCATACCGAGCAGGTCGCAAAATCGCGCTGTGAAATCATTATCAATCATTACTTTACATGCTACAGATGAACGCTGAAAATGATATGGGCTGATAAGGTAAGGAATGAGGAGGTTCTGCGCAGAATCGGAGAGGAAAGGAATATATGGAAAACACTGCTAAGGAGAAGCGACAGGATGATGGGACGTCATGGAATGGTTTTCATGATACTAGAGCGAGCTGTAGAGGGAGAAAACTGTAGAGGAAGACAAGGATCGGAATACAAGGGTAATCCCAAAAGTAAGATCTCCAATTTTTTTATAAGTACATAGACTTGTTTATTTCTACAATGGTTTACATAAGTTTACAGCTTGAACATTTAGCTATTTTTCGATATAATCACCATTTGTATCGATGCATTTTTGTAGACGCCGTGCCCATGTCATACCAGCTCGCCGCCATGCTGTTCAGAAAGTTATGAACCTCTGATTTCACCTCGTCGTCAGAACTGAATCGCTGGGATCATAATTAACGCTCACAGGTAATATGAGACTCTGAAAAAACTCAGACGGGCAATTCAGAACCGGAGAAGAGGATTGTTGAACAAAGGCGTACGCATTCTCCACGACAACGCTCGTCCACACATCGCTCCTGCAACAGTTTCAGAGGAATATAATCACCCACCCACCCTATAGTCCTGACTTGGCGCCCAGTGACTATCATCTGTTCCCTAGGTTAAAAGAATATTTGGCCGGAAAGCTATTCAACTCCGACGACGAAGTGAAAGAAGAGTTTCATAACTTTCTGAACAGCATAGCGGCGAACTGGTACGACATGGGCATACAAAAACTGCCACAGCGTCTACAAAAATGCATCGATAGAAATGGTGATTTTGTCGAAATCTAGCTAAATGTTCAAGCTGTAAACTTATGCAAACCATTGTAGAAATAAACAGGTCTACTACTTATAAAAAAAATAGACCTTACTTTTGGGATAACCCTCGTACATCCAGCAAGTAATTGAGGATGTTGTTTGCAAGTGTTACTCTGAGATGAAGAGTGTACAGTTGCAGCCTCAACAGCGTTGTGCTGTGACTTTCGCGCAGTTAATGCGCAGTATGCAAATGGCTGAGGCTGCTTTCTGTTCCGTAGTGAAACACGCATGCGGAACACGGTTAAAGCATGCCGAGAAATATGTTGTTCTCAATGTTTTTCAAATATATACGGAGATAATAGGCTTTGAAGTTTTCCCAGCAACTGTGTTGCATACAATTGAGACATAGCTTTATATCGTAAGTGTATCGCAGTCGGTAGTGCAAAGGCGTGTTAATTCAAGTGCGGTTTATGATTCGTTGGTTGAAGTTCCTCCAGAGACATTTCTTTTCTCATTCAGTTTTAAATACCTACATGTAGTAAATATTAAATTCGTCATCGTTTTTTGTGAATAATGCACGTCTTCTTGTGACTGATAACATTTTCGAGGCGAAATTCCTGTTTTCATTTCAAATACAAATTCTTAATAATCGACGTTCATTAAAGATCATTGATAGTTGCTGCTTAAATTAAGAAAACATAAAAATTTAATTTTTTAGTTCAAAAATGAAAAACCAAATCCTCTTTATTTGGACTATGTCCATTGTTTAGACAATTATCGTAGAAACATTAAACAATCATTTTCACAGTACCGAGCACGTCATAGAAATGCTTCATTTTTGCATTTGCTACTGTACCGTTACAACATGAACCCAACAGAACTGATCTTCAGCCAAGCTGCGAGATTTGTTCCGTGGAGTAACAAGACTGTTAAGCTGCCAGACGTACTGGAACCAATGCACGCAGCTTCTTCACATGTCACTGCCGAACGCCGGCGGGATATACACTCCTGGAAATGGAAAAAAGAACACATTGGCACCGGTGTGTCAGACCCACCATACTTGCTCCGGACACTGCGAGAGGGCTGTAGAAGCAATGATCACACGCACGGCACAGCGGACACACCAGGAACCGCGGTGTTGGCCGTCGAATGGCGCTAGCTGCGCAGCATTTGTGCACCGCCGCCGTCAGTGTCAGCCAGTTTGCCGTGGCATACGGTGCTCCATCGCAGTCTTTAACACTGGTAGCATGCCGCGACAGCGTGGACGTGAACCGTATGTGCAGTTGACGGACTTTGAGCGAGGGCGTATAGTGGGCACGCGGGAGGCCGAGTGGACGTACCGCCGAATTGCTCAACACGTGGGGCGTGAGGTCTCCACAGTACATCGATGTTGTCGCCAGTGGTCGGCGGAACGTGCACGTGCCCGTCGACCTGGGACCGGACCGCAGCGACGCACGGATGCACGCCAAGACCGTAGGATCCTACGCAGTGCCGTAGGGGACCGCACCGCCACTTCCCAGCAAATTAGGGACACTGTTGCTCCTGGGGTATCGGCGAGGACCATTCGCAACCGTCTCCATGAAGCTGGGCTACGCTCCCGCACACCGGTAGGCCGTCTTCCGCTCACGCCCCAACATCGTGCAGCCCGCCTCCAGTGGTGTCGCGTCAGGCGTGAATGGAGGGACGAATGGAGACGTGTCGTCTTCAGCGATGAGAGTCGCTTCTGCCTTGGTGCCAATGATGGTCGTATGCGTGTTTTTGGCGCCGTGCAGGTGAGCGCCACAATCAGGACTGCATACGACCGAGGCACACAGGGCCAACACCCGGCATCATGGTGTGGGGAGCGATCTCCTACACTGGCCGTACACCACTGGTGATCGTCGAGGGGACACTGAATAGTGCACGGTACATCCAAACCGTCATCGAACCCATCGTTCTACCATTCCTAGACCGGCAAGGGAACTTGCTGTTCCAACAGGACAATGCACGTCCGCATGTATCCCGTGCCACCCAACGTGCTCTAGAAGGTGTTAGTCAACTACCCAGGCCAGCAAGATCTCCGGATCTGTCCCCCATTGAGCATGTTTGGGACTGGATGAAGCGTCGTCTCACGCGGTCTGCACGTCCAGCACGAACGCTGGTCCAACTGAGGCGCCAGGTGGAAATGGCATGGCAAGCCGTTCCACAGGACTACATCGAGCATCTCTACGATCGTCTCCATGGGAGAATAGCAGCCTGCATTGCTGCGAAAGGTGGATATACACTGTACTAGTGCCGACATTGTGCATGCTCTGTTGCCTGTGTCTATGTGCCTGTGGTTCTGTCAGTGTGATCATGTGATGTATCTGACCCCAGGAATGTGTCAATAAAGTTTCCCCTTCCTGGGACAATGAATTCACGGTGTTCTTATTTCAATTTCCAGGAGTGTAGAACGGCCTGTCATAAAAGAAGGAGAGAAAATACGGCACCTAGTTGGCCTCGTGGATTCTGTTGTTAATAGGCTCGTTATCAACGTAGCAGGTGACACTTCCAGATCTGAAATTTAGTTCTCGGATTCGGATAAGGAAGGAGCTAAGAGGTTACCAGACGACTGACTGTAATTAATAACTTTAGTGGCTTCAGTATTCAACAGCACGGTAAAATCCCTGCAGTAAGCTTTTGCATTACACGCATATCGCTCAGAAAAATTACCCTAGGTTTAGTTCACGAATTTTTATCATGCTTGTTTCTAAGTAGACTACTTTGTCAGGTGAGAGCGAATGCATTTAATGCTTACCATCTGGTCACCTAACAAGCGCCCGGTAGTGCTGGCGTGTCTCCGAATATTATTTCATTCTCTTTAAAAATTAAGTGACATTCGAAGTTATATTGTTTCGTTGCTCGTTTTTTCCCTTTTTTTACGTCTGAACTGCGACTGCTCACATCATTGCATGTTAGTTGGAACGATGGTTGCCCGGCGCTGTAGAAGTTCATTGCGCCGGTAAACCTGTTGTCCCACATTATCGCTCAGTATATGTGCGTGTAAGACAGCGTAAAAAGTATCCTTATGATCGTACTTGACTGTACTCGTCACAGCTTGGCTTCAGCTCAACGTGAAACGAAATCCAATGAGATACAAACAAACGCGGAAGAGAACAAGGCGTAATGTTTACATCTGGTTTATTATTATGATGACCAAAGTTTAGCACAAAGAAGAACAGTTTGGCGTCAGGAGCAATGTAGGAGCATGGGACAGGAGACAGTGCTGACGATACGGCATACTTTAGAAGATAGACTGAAGAAAGGGAAACCTACGTTTATAACATTTGTACGCTTAAAGAAAACATTTGACAGTGGTGACTTGAAAATCACCCCTCATAGTTAAAACGTCCCCTTAGAAAAATTTATGAATGATTGTGCTGATAAACCCCTTACGTCATTTGATTTTCAAACAGCTGAGCAAAACTGAACGTACTCAGACATTTCTCTCTTTACTTATTCTGAACATCACTAAACTGACACACAATATTTTTAGCGCAACGCAATCAGACTTTCAGTAATCCCTACAAAAGAATGGGCCTGACTTACAATAACCTATAACTTTCATGAATCACTTACCTCACAAGAACCTTCGTTATTCGAAATACTGCAATACAGTGAGCGCCAATGTTGTTGTTGTTGTTGTTGTTGTGGTCTTCAGTCCTGAGATTGGTTTGATGCAGCTCTCCATGCTACTCTATCCTGTGCAAGCTTCTTCATCTCCCAGTACCTACTGCAATCTACCTCCTTCTCAATCTGCTTAGTGTATTCATCTCTTGGTCTCCCTCTAAGTTTTGACCCTCGACGCTACCCTCCAGTGCTACATTTGTGATCCGTTGATGCCTCAAAACATACTCTACCAACCGGTCCCTTCTCCTTGTCAAGTTGTGCCACAAACTCCTCTTCTCCCCAATTCTGTTCAATACCTCCTCATTAGTTATGTGATATACCCATCTAATCTTCAGCATTCATCTGTAGCACCACATTTCGAAAGCTTCTAGTCTCTTCTTGTCCAAACTATTTATCGTCCATGTTTCACTTCCATACATGGCTACACTCCATACAAATACATTCAGAAACGACTTCCTGACACGTAAATCTATACTCGATGTTAACAAATTTCTCTTCATCAGAAACGCTTTCCTTGCCATTGCCAGTCTACATTTTATATCCTCTCTACTTCGACTATCATCAGTTCTTGTGCTCCCCAAACAGCAAAACTCCTTTACTATTTTAAGTGTCTCATTTCCTAATCTAATTCCCTCAGCATCATCCGACTTAGTTCGACTACATTCCATTATGCTTGTTTTACTTTTGTTAATGCTCATCTTATACCCTCCTTTCAAGACACTGTCCATTCCGTTCAACTCCTCTTCCAAGTCCTTTGCTGTCTCAGACACAATTACGTCATCGGCGAACCTCAAAGTTTTTATTTATTCTCCATGGATTTTAATACCTACTCCGAATTTTTCTTTTGGTTCCTTCACTGCTTCCTCAATATACAGATTGAATAGCATTGCCGAGAGGCTACAACCCTGTCTCACATCCTTCTCAACCACTGCTTCCCTTTCATGTCCCTCGAGTCTTATAATTACCATCTGCTTTCTGTACAAATTGTAAATAGCCTTTCGATCCCTGTATTTTACCCCTGCCACCTTTGGATTTTGAAAGAGAGTATTCCAGTCAACATTGTCAAAAGCTTTCTCTAAGACTACAAACGCAAGAAACGTAGGTTTGCCTTTCCTTAATCTTTCTTCTGAGATAAGTCGTAGGGCCAGTATTGCCTCACGGCTTCCAGCTATTCTAAGGAATCCGAACTGATCTTCCCCGAGGTCGGCTTCTACCAGTTTTTTTACAAGTCTGTAAAGAATTCGTGTTAGTATTTTGCAGCTGTGACTTATTAAACTGATAGTCACCGTCACCGTCAGGTGGCTTGCAGAGTATGGATGTAGATGTAGATAGTTCGGTAATTTTCACATCTGTCAACACCTGCTTTCTTTGGGATTGGAATTATGATATTCTTCTTGAAGTCTGAGGGAATTCGCCAGTCTCATGCACCTCGTTCACCAGATGGTAGAGTTTTGTCAGGACTGGCTCTCCCTAGGCTGTCAGTAGTTCTAATGGAATGTTGTCTACTCCCGGGGCCTTGTTTCGACTTACGTCTTTCAGCGCTCTGTCACACTCTTCACACAGTATCATACCTTCCATTTCATCTTCATCTACCTCCTCTTCCATTTCCATAATATTGTCCTCAAGAACATCGCCCCTGTATAGACCCTCTATTTACTCCTTCCACCTTTCTGCTTTCCCTCCTTTGCTGACAAATGGGTTTCCATCTGAGCTCTTGATATTCATGCAAGTGGTTCTCTCTTCTCCAAAGGTCTCTTTAATTTTCCTGTAGGCAGTATCTATCTTACCCCTAGTGAGATAAGCCTCTACATCCTTACATTTGTCCTCTAGCCATCCCTGTTTAGCCATTTTGCACTTCCTGTCGATCTCATTATTGAGACGTTTGTATTCCTTTTTGCCTGCCTCATTTACTGCATTTTTATATTTTCTCCTTTCATCAATTAAATTCAATATTTCTTCTCTTACCCAAGGATTTCTACTAGCCCTCGTCTTTTTACCTACTAGATCCTCTGCTGCCTTCACTACTTCGTCTCTCAAAACTACCCATTCTTCTTCTACTGTATTTCTTTCCCCCACTGCTGTCAATTGTTCCCTTATTCTCTCCCTGAAAGTTGTACAACCTCAGGTTTAGTCAGTTTATCCAGATCCAATCTCCTTAAATTCCCACCTTTTTGCGGTTTCTTCAGTTTTAGCCTACAGTTCATAACGAATAGATTATGGTCAGAGTCCACATCTGCCCCTGGAAATGTCTTACAATGTAAAATCTGGTTTCCTACATCTCTTTCTTAATATTATATAATCTATCTGAAACCTTCTAGTATCTCCAGGGTTCTTCCATATATACAACCTACTTTAATGAATCTTGAACCAAGTGTTAGCTATGATAAAGTTATGCTCTGTGCAAAATTCTACCAGGCGGCTTCCTCTTGCATTTCTTACCCCCAATCCATATTCACCTACTACGTTTCCTTCTCTCCCTTTTCCTAGTCTCGAATTCCAGTCACCCATGACTATTAAATTTTCGTCTCCCTTCACTACCTGAACAATCTTTTATCTCATCATATATTTCATCAATTTCTTCATCATCTGCAGAGCTAGTAGGCATATAAACTTGTACTAAAGTAGTAGGAGTGGGCTTCGTGTCTTTCTTGACCACAATAATGCGTTTACTATGCTGTTTGTAGTAGCTTACCCGCACTCCTATTTTTTTATTCATTATTAAACCTACTCCTGCATTACACCTATTTGACGCTATTTAAGTTTGTATTTATAACCCTGTAGTCGCATGACCAAAAGTCTTGTTCCTCCTGCCACCGAACTTTACTAATTGCCACTATATCTAACTTTAACCTGTCCATTCCCCTTTTTAAATTTTCTAACCTACCTGCCCGATTAAGGGATCTGACATTCCACCCTCCGATTCGTAGAACGCCAGTTTTCTTTCTCCTGATAATGACGTCCTCTTGCCGGCCGAAGTGGCCGTGCGGTTCTAGGCGCTACAGTCTGGAGCCGAACGTCCGCTACGGCCGCAGGTTCGAATCTTGCCTCGGGTATGAATGTGTGTGATGTCCTTAGGTTAGTTAGGTTTAATTAGTTCTAAGTTCTAGGCGACTAATAACCTCAGACGTTAAGTCGCATAGTGCTCAGAGCTATTTGAACCATTTGACGTCCTCTTGAGTAGTCCTTGCCCGGAGATCCGAATGGGAAACTATTTTACCTCCGGAATATTTTACCCAAGACGACGCCATCATCATTTAGTCATGCTGTAAAACTGCATGCCCTCAGGAAAAATTACGGCTGTAGTTCCCCCTTGCTTTCAGCCGTTCACAGTACCAGCACAGCAAGGCCGTTTTGGTTAGTGTTACAAGGACAGGTCAGTCAATCATCCAGACTGTTGCCCCTGCAACTACTGAAAAGGCTGCTGCCCCTCTTCAGGAACCACACATTTGTCTGTCCTCTCAACAGATACCCCTCTGTTGTGGTTGCACCTACTGTACAGCTATCTGTATCATTGAGGCACGCAAGCCTTCCCACAAACGGCAAGGGCCATGGTTCATGGGGGGTCACCAATACTGCCAGCTATATAAAAGATTCTAACTACTGAAGGCGCTAACTACTGATAGGCGTAGTTAGCAAACGAAAAATTTTGATAGAGAACAAACAATGTAACTACCTTAATAATGTTCAAAAGTCATCATATATATATATATATATATATATATATCAGTTCATGATATCCAGTATTACAAATTTACTTTTTCTGGTAGACACACGTCCAGATCGCCCGCTCTCTCTCAAAATTCTGACATCTCTCTCGGCACATTCACCACAGCTGGAGGCTCACCTCCAACTGCCCAACACTACAATAGCGAATATTACAACAATGCCAACCAGCCTCAGACAGCACACAGCACAGCCAGTGATTTTAATACAGAGCAGTACGTGGCATTACCAATATAAAAACCTAAACAGACTTCTTACATATTCTTCACATGATTCTGTGGAACTTTAGAAATTGTATTTTCTGCCACCTCTCTCGACTTGTTTGCTTTTCCTGGCTTGGTTTGGCTTTGCTGGGTGTGTTTCGACTGTTTTTACTTGTGAGCAGTCTGTAATTTCCTAAATCCGTTGTGTTCGCGTATGACACTGTGAACGTCTCTGCCTTTTCCCCCATAATACGAAACGCTAGTTGCACCAATAATGAAGTGTTTGTGGTGCAGTTGTCAACGCTCCAAAACCACCCACCACCAATCACTGTAATCTGTCGCTGATTCTAGACTTCGTCCCCTCGTTGTGCGCTTTAGTAGTTGTGCGTTGGTAAATACTGTGGTCGTGGAGATATAAATGATCACTATCAAAACGTGGTGGTCACCAAGACATGTTTCTGTCTTTCGTAATTTACAACGGAAAAGTTTTCTAGATTGTTCTAGAATGTTGTCGACCTATTATGAATGTTGTCAAATACTCAACGCACTTTTTAGAGTGTTTTAGAGCACTCTGAAATGCTCCGGAAAATAACTTGGACACAGAGTGTAGGGCATTGTTGAGCAATCCAGCAAAATCTTGTTAATCGGTTATTTGCACAACGCAGTAAAGAACACAGGAACAACATATCGAAAAAGTATAGCTGCCTGCAGAGAGAAACTACAGAAACATACGGTAGTTGTGTGAGCGAACAATTTCAATTAGAAAAAGATTTAGTTCAACAAACAAATCAACAAATAACGATTATGATACGAGAGGGAAAAAGTAGCTAAATCCATTGATATAGCTATGAAAAAGATGAAAGTGTAAACCTTTCAACACAATCCGCAAATTGGCTCAACGTTCCCGAATGCCTTCCCGAGAAAAAAAAAAAGCTTCGAAACAGCACAGAAGAGAAAATACTAACCAAAAAAGAAAACAGCAAATCAGTATTCAATTTCTTCTCATTGCAACAAACCTAGCACTCAGATTTCAAAGGCTCCAATTTCCGCAGGATCAGCGTTCTGCATAATTTCCACTAAATGCAGCGGTAAACAGTCCAGTCCTGCTGATTGAATTTAAAAGAATCGTTTTTCTCGCAATGAGAAACTCTACATAGAATGTTCGCATGGCGAACAACCACAAAATTTATTCCCTCCACCCCAAAGCTAAATGGGAAATGTTGTTTATGACAACATACTCTCAATAACTTAGATGCTATACACAAGAGATTTTCTTATAATTCACCGAACAAATGGGAAGAAATATTTGGATGTAATTTAATTAATCGATTACCGATTATTGAAGTAAAATCAATCGTAGCACCTTGCAGCAGATTCTTTGATGATAAACTAACTTGATATAACATGAACTATATTTGTGGTATACAAAAGACAAGTTTTTATAACAACAAAAGATTTATGATTGTTTGCTATGATTTTATAAAAACAAAACATTTATGATTGTTTGCTGATCCATAGATGCCAGACTTTCCGAAATACTATTTTCAGCTCCCTGTAAGAAATTTGTATTTTGAAGGTTGAAACCGGATACACGCATTACCCAATATTTTGCTACCATAAATACATATAAGTCATTCAACTAATGCTGAAGGACGAAAGACAGGTACAGTCGGATCACAAACACATGAAGAGAATTAATTTTATCAGAATAATCAAAATATAAAATAATTCGTATCTTTGAAAATACGACAGTTTATAAAATCGGCGCGATTATTGCTTTAAGATGAGACACAATACACCTAATTTTAAACTTGTCTTAAATTTATTTAAATACTGCATCTCTTTTATTTTGCTAAGATATCAGAACGAGACGCTGAAGGAATAAGTAACTCTTTTATTGTTGCTACCACATTTCTGTACAACTGATTTAATATGCAAGTGCCAATCTCTTCAGTGTTAAAACTATTATCAATTGAAGTTGCGTACGTACATTTACTGTGTTTTTGTGACCTCATATCCCATGAACTGCTGGAATGAGGCAAGTGCATAAATACGTTTTTAAGAGATGCCAGCGGCAGTTCAGTGTGATATGACATTCTGACAGGTCGTATAACCTACAACTCGTGTATTTTTTTGTAATTATCTGCCAGAATTAAGTTGGCAATAGTGAAACAAGATGGTCGATTTGGTTATAGTGGAAGTGAGGAATTGTAGTTCCTGTGGGCTATGTTCACTAATAAACCACGTAGTCTGAATTAATGTTTCAATTTATTTATCATTACGTGTATCACAACTCCTTTAGCATAATTGAAACTGGTTACCAATGGCCTGGAATACTCTGCATCCAATAGAATTAATCGTTTTAATGGATGAGACCCACTATACGGATTTGTGGCGTCATTTAATTAATGACGCCTCAGATTCTAATTGATTTTAATCATGAAGTGGTAGGTATCGCTGGAAGACCAATCAAAGCGTCTCTTTTTAGCCTAGACAGAATTTATCTTTTCATCCGAATGAACAGTGCCGCTTTAAGATCCAAGCAACACTGATAAGGGCCCTAGTAGCACCCAATAGTAAAGTTCATATAGAGGGTGAAAAATAAATAGTAGCGAAAATTTACACACCGATAAGACAACACTCGTAGAAGCATAAACGTTCCAGTAAACATAGGTCCGCCAGCAAGCCGTTAGAGAGAAAACTTCAAGTACACTTCTGGCCATTAAAATTGCTACATCAAGAAGAAATGCAGGTCATATACGGGTATTCATTGGACAACTATATTATACTAGAACTGAAATGTGATTACATTTTCACTCAATTCGGGTGCATAGATCCTGAGAAATCAGTACACAGAACAACCACCTCTGACCGTAATAACGGCCTTGATACGCCTGGGAATTGAGTCAAACAGAGCTTGGATGGCGTGTACAGGTACAGCTGCCCATGCAGCTTCAACACGATACCACAGTTCATCAAGAGTAGTGACTGGCGTATTGTGACGAGCCCGTTGCTCGGCCACCATTGACCAGACGTTATCAATAGGTGAGGGATCTGGAGAATGTGCCGGCCAGGGAAAAAGTCGAACATGTTCTGTATCCAGAAAGGCCCGTACAGGACCTGCAAGATGCGGTCGTGTATTATCCTGCTGAAATGTAGGGTTTCGTAGGGATCGAATGAAGGGTAGAGCCACGGGTCGTAATGCATCTGAAATTTAACGTCCACTGTTGAAATTGCCGTCAATGCGAACAAGAGGTGACCGAGACGTGTAACCAATGGTACCCCATACCATCACGCCGGTTGATACGCCAGTATGGCGATGTCACCAAACACGGATGCGATCATCATGATACTGTAAACAGAACCTTGATTCATCCGAAAAAATGGACGTTTTGCCATTCGTGCACCCAGGTTCGTCGTTGAGTACGCCATCGCAGGCGCTCCTGTCTATGATGTAGCGTCAAGGGTAACCGCAGCCATGGTCTCCGAGTTGATAGTCCATGCTGCTGCAAACGTCCTCGAACCTTTCGTGCAGATGGTTGTCGTCTTGTAAACGTCTCCAACTGTTGACTCAGGGATGAAGACGTGGCTGCACGATCCGTTGCAGCCATGCGTATAAGATGCTTGCCATCCCGACTTCTAGTGATACGAGGCCGTTGGGATCCATCACGGCGTTCCGTATTACCCTCCTGAACCCACCGATTCCATATTCTGCTAACGAGAGCAGCAATGACGTGGTACGATAAACCGCAATCGCGATAGGTTACGATCCGACCTTTATCGAAGTCGTAAAAGTGATGATACGCATTTCTCCTCCTTACACGAGACATCACAACAACGTTTCACTAGGCAACGCCGTTCAACTGCTGTTTGTCTGTGAGAAATCGGTTTGAAAGTCGGCCAGAGTGACCGAGCGGTTCTAGGCGCTACTGTCTGGAACCGCGCGACCGCCACGGTCGCAGGCTCGAATCCTGCCTCGGGCATGGATGTGTGTGATGTCCTTAGGTTAGTTAGGTTTAAGTAGTTCTAAGTTGTAGGGGACTGATGACCACAGCAGTTAAGTCCCATAGTGCTCAGAGCCATGTGAACCTTTTTTTTCTGTTGGAAACTTTCCTCATGTCAGCACGTTGTTGGTGTCACCACCGGCGCCAACCTTGTGTGAATGCTCTGTAAAGCTAATCATTTGCATATCATAGCATCTTCTTCCTGTCGGTTAAATTTCGCGTCTGTAGCACGTCATCTTCGTGGTGTAGCAATTTTAATGGCCAGTAGTGTATGTGGAGTGTGCTGGACCACAGACGGATGGGAATTGCAATTGCCTCGAATATGCAGGTGATGCAATAGTATCAACTGAACTGAAACAGTATTTGGAAGAAATTGTGACGGTTCCAGCGGCCGCAGTGACTGAGAGGGCGCTCCGTGATTGGTTGCGTCCGTGCTGCTGGTGGCAGCGTGCGGCAGAACCTTCCGGAGTGGGACGACGAAAGCTTATCCCTGCGACAGGGACGGCTGATGATTAGTCCCTACAATCTTTGCCTTGGTGATCCGTTGGACTGTTAGCGACACATGGTTGGTCAACCGGAGGGTTCAAGCTACTGTTGGATCGGGTGGGCATAAAAATTCTATGAAGGGGCCCGCTGGAACTGCTGCACACCGCCATTCGTCGAATTGTGGTCTCTGAACAACGTTAAACAATCACATAAAAAAGGTGGTGTTGGTCCAGATGGCTGTCTGTAACTGTTAGCCTATGTGGTTTCATGTGGCCGTCACAGCTTGTAAAAGCACATTTACTGCTCACACGATTGACTCGGTTGAGGTGAAGCACGTTACTAGTGCGCATCGTGGTTATTGTACTGAGTCCACGTGGTTTTGGATGCGCGTAATACTGTCAAACTAGCCCTGCCAACAAAAAAAACAACTTACGCTGTCTTGCAGACAGGAAGTTCATTATTCTGATGGCGTAAGAGGACAATGTAACTGTGGTGTCACCGCCAGACACCACACTTGCTAGGTGGTAGCCTTTAAATCGGCCGCGGTCCGCTAGTATACGTCGGACCCGCGTGTCGCCACTGTCAGTGATTTCAGACCGAGCGCCGCCACACGGCAGGTCTAGTGAGACGTTCTAGCACTCGTCCCAGTTGTACAGCCGACTTAGAGAGCAATGGTTCACTGACAAATTACGCTCTCATTAGCCGAGACGATAGTTAGCATAGCCTTCAGCTACGTCAATTGCTACGACCTAGCAAGGCGCCATTTATCATTTGATATTTATATTGTGATGCCTGTACCGTCAGACCGATATACACCAATTATGGATTAAAGTTAAGTATTCCAGCAGCAACGTACCTTATTGGCTATATTAATTACATTGTCCTGTTCCAGACCTCACGCCAGTCTGCGTGAGCGTAAACGCGTGCATTTTGGCCTCCTCTAGCAACACGGTGTTGGCTATTCTGCTAACACATCAGTAAAAGAGCTCAGTATTATTAAAAACTTACTCAAAGCCGAAGTATGCCAAAACCAGTAAGGTGAGTAATTAATGCGTGACCAAAAATGGTTCAAATCGCTCTGAGCACTATGGAACTTAACATCGGAGCTCATCAGTCCCCTAGCACTTAGAACTACTTAAACTTAACTAACCTAAGGACATCACACACATCCATGCCCGATGCAGGATTCGAGCCTGCAACCGTAGCGGTCGCGCGGTTCCACACTGTAGCGCCGAGACCTGCTCGGCCGCTCCCGCCAGCAATGCGTGACAAAAAGCGTTCGAAACTACAGGGGAATGCTACACGGAAGGTCATTCGAGTTGTGAGTCTATATTTTGGTAAGTTGTCACAAAAGGCAGTAAACATTTTTAACTCGTTTATGGTTGAACTTGTGTATAAAATGAACAGCGGAGTAGAATGGGGTAAGTCTGCGCATCGGGTAAGACTGCGCAACGGTTATATCTCAATAATGATGAAAGCAGAAGAAAAGAATCAAAATTTGTGCCACCGACGGGACTCGAATTCCGGCCTTCTTGTTTACTAGGCAGTAATGCTAACCATTACATCACTGCGGGCCTATGTTCAACAGTGCTGCACGAACTACCCTAGTCGAATGTCCTCCCCAACACAAACTTCAATTCATATCTACAGCTTATTTTCCCCCTTACATTGTCACTATTTCCAGGGCTCTCCGGAAATGGAAAAAGCACCTCAGCGTTGGACGTAATGGGGAAGTCCTGTACCACAGGTGATCTTACATATCTTATAATTAAATTTTCCACCAAGACCTTTAGGCCTCATCTTTATCTACGATAATGATGGAAGCAGAAGAAATGAATTAAAATTTGTACCACGCCCCGGACTTGAACCCTGGTCTTCTTCCTTACATCATCATCGTAGATAAAGATGAGAATTAAACGTTTCGGGGGAAAATTTAATTATAAGGTTATACCTCAGTTTTAATAATTTATCTGTTGGCAACCCTGCAGGGCACCAGTTAGCCTCTGACTGATTCTTTGCTGCCGTAGTTTGGTTGTTGTCCTGGAGTTAACTGCTGCG
Organism: Schistocerca cancellata; assembly: GCF_023864275.1. Lineage (NCBI taxonomy): Eukaryota > Metazoa > Arthropoda > Insecta > Orthoptera > Acrididae > Schistocerca > Schistocerca cancellata. Next base: position 78,488,976 of record NC_064632.1, read on the forward strand.
CAATGCAATATGAAATGTTTTACGTTACTTTTATATAAAATTTTATGTTGCAGAAATAAACTATAGCTCAGCAATAATAGGCTTACGAATTTTAAGGAAGGACTTGGCTTATGATTTCAAGGAGAAACGGAAGCTTACCCTTCGGATCCCACAGAAAACTCGAACGTAAGACAGGGTTCAACAAACAGCAAAAGAGCATATTCTCTGATAATCTTTCAATGCTAATAGAGTTATATAAATTTTATCGCCTATTTGACTTGGATGAGTCTGGGATAACAACTGTTCCTAACGAAATTCCGAAAGTGACTGGAACAAGCGGCAAAAAGCACGTAGTCGGAACTGCATCTGGAGAAAGAGGTCAGTTGATAACAGCTGCATGTCGCATGGGAGCTGGGGTGTGGAATTACATGCGCCCAGGAATAATATTTCCTCGGAAAAGGATGAAGGAGAGTTTGAAGAATGGTGCCCCTCCTGGGTTACTAGTGATGTCTTCGGACACTGGGTGCATCAACTCAGAACTGTATCTCACCTGGCTACAAAGTTCTGAGAAAAATACACAGCCAACTGAAGAAACATACACAGAGAACAAAAGGAAATCCAGTCTAGTTAATTTTGGGCAATCATACGTCGCACTGGGCCTTTATTGTACGGACCATAACATTCATGTGCAAACCACTCCTCCACACAGCAGCCAAAATCTGCAGCCATTGTATCGCTGCTTCTTCAAGCTGCTGAAGGACTTTTAGTCACAACAGCGCGAACAGTGGCTCATTAACCACTCTAGATATGTAATAACGCAATAATTTATTTCTGAATTGTTTGTGAACGCTTGTCAAAGGACAGCTGGAGTGACGAAAGCAAGTAAGGCGTTCAAGATATGTGACATTCAGCCAATCGACCGCCACATATTCACCGAGGAAGATTTCATGCCCTAGACCGCAACAGATCAAAGCAACAAATTTAATGATGCATCAATAGTTGAGGCTGGATCTCTCCAGAGCCAAAGTTCGCAGACATCTAAAAGTAGGCCATAACCAGGACCAAGTGCCTACGTTTCCCCAAAAGAAATAATTCGTTTACCAAGAAGAAAAGATTAGCAAAGGAGACATAAAAAAGGTAAGAAGTCAGAAATAGCATTTGGCAACCCTTCAAGAAGCAGCTGCAATCAAATCAACAGAACACGAAATAAAGAAACCGAAGATGAGACTGTTTGATTCAGATCAAGCAAACAGAAAAAAAGCAAAGCAAGACTTAACTAAGTCGATGAAAAACCCACAAGCTTTTCAGTGTTCAGGCTATACTGAAAAGTACTATAATCCACTAACAGAAGACTGGATTCAATGGAGAGGTGGCATGAATTCTGCCCTTGCTATGAGGGTTCTAGTGATTTCGTTAGTGACTTCTGCTAAACAGCTTATCTATGAATTGAAATATTTTTTGGAGATTTTAGGTCAAAGGCCCCTGAAATGTCAATCAAATTAAACCTTGTATCAGTATTACATGCTGAGAAACAAGGCATATTACGTTTATGTACGCTATAAATTAAATGCAGAAGAATAATTGAATGGTGAATATGTTTTCCACATTTAATAATAAAGAACAAATATAACTGTAAGTAGGCTGTTTATGTTTTCTTATTGGCAACGTTACATAGCGCTCTGTATGAAAATCACTGGCTGTGCTGTTTACAGTCTGTGGCTAGTTTGCATTGTTGTCTGCCATTGTAGTGTTGGGCAGCGGCAGCTGGATGTGAACAGCGCGTAGCGTTGCGCAGTTGGAGGTGAGCCACCAGCAGTGGTGGATTTGGGGAGAGAGATGGCGGAGTTTTGAAATTTGTCATGAACTGCTATATATATTATGACTATTAAGGTAAATACATTGTTTGTTCTCTATTAGTATCTTTCATTTGCTAACTAGCCCTATCAGTAGTTAGTGCCTTCTGTAGTTTGAATCTTTTATGTAGCTGGCAGTAGTGGTGCTCGCTGTATTGCAGTAGTTCGAGTAACGAAGATTTTTCTGAGGTAAGTGATTTGTGAAAGGTATAGCTTAATGTTAGTCAGGGCCATTCTTTTGTAGGGATTTTTGAAAGTCAGATTGCGTTGCGCTAAAAAAAATATTGTGTGTCAGTTTAAGCATAGTCATGTATAATTTTTCTAAGGGGATGTTTCATATAACCCACTAGAAACTCACTCTTACTTCATCGTCGCGTAAGACTGCGCATCTGCGATAACTATGTTCCTACGTGCGAATTACAGTTTAAATTGTACATATGACTATCGGAGTCTCTTTTATAATATGTTCAAGTCAGATGAAATGCCAGTTAAAATATAAATGTGACTTGTGAGGTTTCCTTCAGTATGTTACTAGTTAAAACTTAAGTGCGCAATCTTGCTCCGTTTTACTTTACGTTATGTATAAATCAAGGCACGACTTGAAGCAGGAGCTGTATATTTATGACAAATTAGGTTCAAATGGTTCAATTGGTTCAAAATGGTTCAAAATGCTCTGAGCACTATGGGACTTAACTTCTGAGGTCATCAGTCCCCTAGAACTTAGAACTACTTAAACCAAACTAACCTAAGGACATCACACACATCCATGACCGAGGCATGGCGACCGTAGCGGTCGCGCGCTTCCGGACTAAAGCGCCTACAACGGCTCGGCCACAGCGGCTGGTACAATTTAGGTGTCTACTAAATTCAGCGTAAGACATGTGATGCGAACTGTATCGATGAAACAGGAAGTTTTTCAAAACGAGATACAACGAGCACAAGGAAGCATTTCGGTTTAATAATTATGAAATGTTTGCTACAAGCAAGCACATTTATGATTCTGGCCTGCTTTTGTTGGAACTTCTATAAGATCTTAGAATCTTGGACATGCCAAATAAAGGTAGGAACTAGTATATGCTGCAACAATTGGACATAACGGTGCTCAGCATGAAAAATGAAACTATAAATATACAGGTCAAGATGACACGGATGACATTATTACCAAAATTTATTAACTGTCACCCATAACATTAATGTCAAGTTTTGTATCTACATTTCATTCATGTCGTATTAGTAATATGGGTGACTAGAAGTTACTGCGTATAACGATCCGTATTCCTGGTACCTTCCGCGGCCAGTTTTTTTATATCTGTGACCTCCTGGGAGTGTCTTTGATTCCTCACTTACGTGTATGGGGAATGCTCAGTTGTGCTGCAAGTGTTCAGAAATGGTTCAAATGGCTCTGAGCACTATGGGGCATAACTTCTGAGGTCATCAGTCCCGTAGAACGTAGAACTACTTAAACCTAACTAACCTAAGTACATCACACACATCCATTCCCGAGGCAGGATTCGAACCTGCGACCGTAGCGGTCGCGCGGTTGCAGACTGAAGCGCCTAGAACCACTCGGCCACTGCTGCAATTGTGTTTAAGGCCGGAGGTAAGGTGACTGCTCTTACAATTCCTAACATTGCATTGCCACCAACGTTTCCGATCATTCTTTAGAAGAGGACCTAGTTACGAAGGAAGTTATCATGAAATTTATATTGATTTTCATATATATTATTATAATTTTACCCTCATACAAAAATGAAACAGCTTTGATGAATGGTATGAGCATTTGTTAACGCTTCCCATGCACTGAATATACTTGTGTGAAGATAGCTATGATGATGAAGACATTTACCTTCGAAATGAGTTCACTTAGTGCTTTCCTATCTTGAATGGCTTAGACTACATTTTAGCTTTCAAGCCCGTTCTCTGTCTCAAGGAACGTGGAATGGCTGCTCTCCTGCACGGTGGAGAACACAATATGAGTGTCCTCCCTGGCGCTAATCTCTTGCGACCGTTGAGATCCTGCATAGCATGAAGTGTAGCTCTCCTCAACCCACTGATTCGATATTCGCACGGCACCCGTGGGATCCCGAGCAACTAGAGAAGCAATATCGCCGAACGATAAGCCACAGGCATGATAGGCATGATAGGCCTGCCTTCTGCAGTAACCTAAATTCATGCTCCTAGGCGTTTCTCCTTCATATCCGAGTCATGTGTTCCCCCCCGCAGCATATCAGTAGAAATACACTCCTGGAAATTGAAATAAGAACACCGTGAATTCATTGTCCCAGGAAGGGGAAACTTTATTGACACATTCCTGGGGTCAGATACATCACATGATCACACTGACAGAACCACAGGCACATAGACACAGGCAACAGAGCATGCACAATGTCGGCACTAGTACAGTGTATATCCACCTTTCGCAGCAATGCAGGCTGCTATTCTCCCATGGAGACGATCGTAGAGATGCTGGATGTAGTCCTGTGGAACGGCTTGCCATGCCATTTCCACCTGGCGCCTCAGTTGGACCAGCGTTCGTGCTGGACGTGCAGACCGCGTGAGGCGACGCTTCATCCAGTCCCAAACATGCTCAATGGGGGACAGATCCGGAGATCTTGCTGGCCAGGGTAGTTGACTTACACCTTCTAGAGCACGTTGGGTGGCACGGGATACATGCGGACGTGCATTGTCCTGTTGGAACAGCAAGTTCCCTTTCCGGTCTAGGAATGGTAGAACGATGGGTTCGATGACGGTTTGGATGTACCGTGCACTATTCAGTGTCCCCTCGACGATCACCAGTGGTGTACGGCCAGTGTAGGAGATCGCTCCCCACACCATGATGCCGGGTGTTGGCCCTGTGTGCCTCGGTCGTATGCAGTCCTGATTGTGGCGCTCACCTGCACGGCGCCAAACACGCATACGACCATCATTGGCACCAAGGCAGAAGCGACTCTCATCGCTGAAGACGACACGTCTCCATTCGTCCCTCCATTCACGCCTGTCGCGACACCACTGGAGGCGGGCTGCACGATGTTGGGGCGTGAGCGGAAGACGGCCTAACGGTGTGCGGGAGCGTAGCCCAGCTTCATGGAGACGGTTGCGAATGGTCCTCGCCGATACCCCAGGAGCAACAGTGTCCCTAATTTGCTGGGAAGTGGCGGTGCGGTCCCCTACGGCACTGCGTAGGATCCTACGGTCTTGGCGTGCATCCGTGCGTCGCTGCGGTCCGGTCCCAGGTCGACGGGCACGTGCACCTTCCGCCGACCACTGGCGACAACATCGATGTACTGTGGAGACCTCACGCCTCACGTGTTGAGCAATTCGGCGGTACGTCCACCCGGCGTCCCGCATGCCCACTATACGCCCTCGCTCAAAGTCCGTCAACTGCACATACGGTTCACGTCCACGCTGTCGCGGCATGCTACCAGTGTTAAAGACTGCGATGGAGCTCCGTATGCCACGGCAAACTGGCTGACACTGACGGCGGCGGTGCACAAATGCTGCGCAGCTAGCGCCATTCGACGGCCAACACCGCGGTTCCTGGTGTGTCCGCTGTGCCGTGCGTGTGATCATTGCTTGTACAGCTGTCTCGCAGTGTCCGGAGCAAGTATGGTGGGTCTGACACACCGGTGTCAATGTGTTCTTTTTTCCATTTCCAGGAGTGTACTTTGAATGGGCTGTGAAATTGAGTGGTTGAGATGGAAGTAGGCCAGCTACATGTAAGTAATATTATACTTAAAAGTTCATGTGGAAGGGTAGAGCTATACATAATTGCCACTGGCAATGATACACCAATCCCAGAACGTAGGAAGGGACTGGATGGCTTCAGAGTAAAATCCCCTAGGTTGCTGACGAATCCAGTTCTCCACCGTGTGCTGCACTGCCTTGGCAAGGGTGAACTTCTGACCTTCCAGAGGTTGTTTTGAGAAGCCGAATATATGCGAATCACATGGGGCTCTATGGAGGATGTTACCGCACCTGTAGTCGAAGTTTTTCAAGGAACCTGTAGGTGTTCTGGGCCACAAGTGGCCAGTGCAGTCCTCGTGAAACACTATCCCATACGACAACATGCTCCTGCGCTTGTTCGTGATGGCCTGTTTAAGCCTCAACAACGTCTCACAATAGTGCTCAGCGTTATTTGTTGCTACGTGTGGTAGCCAGTCGATCAGTAGGGGTCTTTCCTTATTCGTAGAAAAAGAAACTGAGTTTCACATTTCCGGATTCAGAGCAGAGCAATTTCTTTTGATGAGGATAGCCGCCACTCCATGCACCTCCTTTTGGATGCAGGGTCGAAATGGTGACGCCACGTTTCATCGCATGTCAGTCAGAAAAGAAAACTCCATCCTTGCTGTGCATATCTCAACATATGGGTCAGACAGGCACCGATTATCGTCGTATTCTGATTCTCTGAAATGTCGTTGGGCAGTCACTGAGCACAAACACGACACTTCTCGTGTATAATGTGATGCACAGTTGCTTTTCTGACCGATAGTTCAACAACGATGTCACGTGTGGTGATCCGACTATTCGTCCGTTATGATCTCCTTCACAGCCGAAATCGTGTCACCGCGTGGTAAGAAACTACGCCTTTCCAGACGTGGCATGTCCTTGTTCGCACATCCCGCCTCCATAACGTTGAAAACACCGGGAAACTGTGTACCATGCGAGACACTATTCTTCGTAGACCTCTTTCATCCTGAGTTTGATTTGTGAAGCATGCTCCCCTTCTACTCGGAGAAATTGGATAACCGCTGTTTGTGCTGATCGGGAGCGATACGTCACGCGAAGAACTGCAGAAACAGCTCTCCAGAAATGGGGCAATTGGTGCGAAGCAGTTAACTCAGCTCGTGCAACGGGAAATAACTCCACGCCATCTCTCTGTAAACACATTCACCGAATGAGATTACGTCCAATGCCGCTACAGCGAAGGTCCCCTTCTCAATTGAGCTTACCTTATAACACCCGAAAATAAAGGTCTGTTGTTGCTGATCCATAATGCTTTGCGAATGATAATGAATGGTGACGAATGGAGTTTGCTCTAGACGTCTATTTCACCTCCCCTGTTAGATCACTTGAATATTTTTTGACCAAATTACTTACAGAACTTGCGCACTTGTCAAAAGTTCTTTTAAGGGCTAAGCAACGACGCATAAAATCGTAGTTATACCTTCAATGTAAGATATCAGGGTGTAGCTAGTAAAAAATTAGTGGACGTTCCCATTTAACTGTATAATATCTCTGCTCAGATATTTAAAATAATACGTACTCACTGTTTATTTAAACAGAACAGCATTGTAGATATTACACTCCTGGAAATTGAAATAAGAACACCGTGAATTCATTGTCCCAGGAAGGGGAAACTTTATTGACACATTCCTGGGGTCAGATACATCACATGATCACACTGACAGAACCACAGGCACATAGACACAGGCAACAGAGCATGCACAATGTCGGCACTAGTACAGTGTATATCCACCTTTCGCAGCAATGCAGGCTGCTATTCTCCCATGGAGACAATCGTAGAGATGCTGGATGTAGTCCTGTGGAACGGCTTGCCATGCCATTTCCACCTGGCGCCTCAGTTGGACCAGCGTTCGTGCTGGACGTGCAGACCGCGTGAGGCGACGCTTCATCCAGTCCCAAACATGCTCAATGGGGAACAGATCCGGAGATCTTGCTGGCCAGGGTAGTTGACTTACACCTTCTAGAGCACGTTGGGTGGCACGGGATACATAAGGACGTGCATTGTCCTGTTGGAACAGCAAGTTCCCTTGCCGGTCTAGGAATGGTAGAACGATGGGTTCGATGACGGTTTGGATGTACCGTGCACTATTCAGTGTCCCCTCGACGATCACCAGTGGTGTACGGCCAGTGTAGGAGATCGCTCCCCACACCATGATGCCGGGTGTTGGCCCTGTGTGCCTCGGTCGTATGCAGTCCTGATTGTGGCGCTCACCTGCACGGCGCCAAACACGCATACGACCATCATTGGCACCAAGGCAGAAGCGACTCTCATCGCTGAAGACGACACGTCTCCATTCGTCCCTCCATTCACGCCTGTCGCGACACCACTGGAGGCGGGCTGCACGATGTTGGGGCGTGAGCGGAAGACGGCCTAACGGTGTGCGGGAGCGTAGCCCAGCTTCATGGAGACGGTTGCGAATGGTCCTCGCCGATACCCCAGGAGCAACAGTGTCCCTAATTTGCTGGGAAGTGGCGGTGCGGTCCCCTACGGCACTGCGTAGGATCCTACGTTCTTGGCGTGCATCCGTGCGTCGCTGCGGTCCGGTCCCAGGTCGACGGGCACGTGCACCTTCCGCCGACCACTGGCGACAACATCGATGTACTGTGGAGACCTCACGCCTCACGTGTTGAGCAATTCGGCGGTACGTCCACCCGGCGTCCCGCATGCCCACTATACGCCCTCGCTCAAAGTCCGTCAACTGCACATACGGTTCACGTCCACGCTGTCGCGGCATGCTACCAGTGTTAAAGACTGCGATGGAGCTCCGTATGCCACGGCAAACTGGCTGACACTGACGGCGGCGGTGCACAAATGCTGCGCAGCTAGCGCCATTCGACGGCCAACACCGCGGTTCCTGGTGTGTCCGCTGTGCCGTGCGTGTGATCATTGCTTGTACAGCTGTCTCGCAGTGTCCGGAGCAAGTATGGTGGGTCTGACACACCGGTGTCAATGTGTTCTTTTTTCCATTTCCAGGAGTGTACTTTGAATGGGCTGTGAAATTGAGTGGTTGAGATGGAAGTAGGCCAGCTACATGTAAGTAATATTATACTTAAAAGTTCATGTGGAAGGGTAGAGCTATACATAATTGCCACTGGCAATGATACACCAATCCCAGAACGTAGGAAGGGACTGGATGGCTTCAGAGTAAAATCCCCTAGGTTGCTGACGAATCCAGTTCTCCACCGTGTGCTGCACTGCCTTGGCAAGGGTGAACTTCTGACCTTCCAGAGGTTGTTTTGAGAAGCCGAATATATGCGAATCACATGGGGCTCTATGGAGGATGTTACCGCACCTGTAGTCGAAGTTTTTCAAGGAACCTGTAGGTGTTCTGGGCCACAAGTGGCCAGTGCAGTCCTCGTGAAACACTATCCCATACGACAACATGCTCCTGCGCTTGTTCGTGATGGCCTGTTTAAGCCTCAACAACGTCTCACAATAGTGCTCAGCGTTATTTGTTGCTACGTGTGGTAGCCAGTCGATCAGTAGGGGTCTTTCCTTATTCGTAGAAAAAGAAACTGAGTTTCACATTTCCGGATTCAGAGCAGAGCAATTTCTTTTGATGAGGATAGCCGCCACTCCATGCACCTCCTTTTGGATGCAGGGTCGAAATGGTGACGCCACGTTTCATCGCATGTCAGTCAGAAAAGAAAACTCCATCCTTGCTGTGCATATCTCAACATATGGGTCAGACAGGCACCGATTATCGTCGTATTCTGATTCTCTGAAATGTCGTTGGGCAGTCACTGAGCACAAACACGACACTTCTCGTGTATAATGTGATGCACAGTTGCTTTTCTGACCGATAGTTCAACAACGATGTCACGTGTGGTGATCCGACTATTCGTCCGTTATGATCTCCTTCACAGCCGAAATCGTGTCACCGCGTGGTAAGAAACTACGCCTTTCCAGACGTGGCATGTCCTTGTTCGCACATCCCGCCTCCATAACGTTGAAAACACCGGGAAACTGTGTACCATGCGAGACACTATTCTTCGTAGACCTCTTTCATCCTGAGTTTGATTTGTGAAGCATGCTCCCCTTCTACTCGGAGAAATTGGATAACCGCTGTTTGTGCTGATCGGGAGCGATACGTCACGCGAAGAACTGCAGAAACAGCTCTCCAGAAATGGGGCAATTGGTGCGAAGCAGTTAACTCAGCTCGTGCAACGGGAAATAACTCCACGCCATCTCTCTGTAAACACATTCACCGAATGAGATTACGTCCAATGCCGCTACAGCGAAGGTCCCCTTCTCAATTGAGCTTACCTTATAACACCCGAAAATAAAGGTCTGTTGTTGCTGATCCGTAATGCTTTGCGAATGATAATGAATGGTGACGAATGGAGTTTGCTCTAGACGTCTATTTCACCTCCCCTGTTAGATCACTTGAATATTTTTTGACCAAATTACTTACAGAACTTGCGCACTTGTCAAAAGTTCTTTTAAGGGCTAAGCAACGACGCATAAAATCGTAGTTATACCTTCAATGTAAGATATCAGGGTGTAGCTAGTAAAAAATTAGTGGACGTTCCCATTTAACTGTATAATATCTCTGCTCAGATATTTAAAATAATACGTACTCACTGTTTATTTAAACAGAACAGCATTGTAGATATTACACTCCTGGAAATTGAAATAAGAACACCGTGAATTCATTGTCCCAGGAAGGGGAAACTTTATTGACACATTCCTGGGGTCAGATACATCACATGATCACACTGACAGAACCACAGGCACATAGACACAGGCAACAGAGCATGCACAATGTCGGCACTAGTACAGTGTATATCCACCTTTCGCAGCAATGCAGGCTGCTATTCTCCCATGGAGACAATCGTAGAGATGCTGGATGTAGTCCTGTGGAACGGCTTGCCATGCCATTTCCACCTGGCGCCTCAGTTGGACCAGCGTTCGTGCTGGACGTGCAGACCGCGTGAGGCGACGCTTCATCCAGTCCCAAACATGCTCAATGGGGAACAGATCCGGAGATCTTGCTGGCCAGGGTAGTTGACTTACACCTTCTAGAGCACGTTGGGTGGCACGGGATACATAAGGACGTGCATTGTCCTGTTGGAACAGCAAGTTCCCTTGCCGGTCTAGGAATGGTAGAACGATGGGTTCGATGACGGTTTGGATGTACCGTGCACTATTCAGTGTCCCCTCGACGATCACCAGTGGTGTACGGCCAGTGTAGGAGATCGCTCCCCACACCATGATGCCGGGTGTTGGCCCTGTGTGCCTCGGTCGTATGCAGTCCTGATTGTGGCGCTCACCTGCACGGCGCCAAACACGCATACGACCATCATTGGCACCAAGGCAGAAGCGACTCTCATCGCTGAAGACGACACGTCTCCATTCGTCCCTCCATTCACGCCTGTCGCGACACCACTGGAGGCGGGCTGCACGATGTTGGGGCGTGAGCGGAAGACGGCCTAACGGTGTGCGGGAGCGTAGCCCAGCTTCATGGAGACGGTTGCGAATGGTCCTCGCCGATACCCCAGGAGCAACAGTGTCCCTAATTTGCTGGGAAGTGGCGGTGCGGTCCCCTACGGCACTGCGTAGGATCCTACGTTCTTGGCGTGCATCCGTGCGTCGCTGCGGTCCGGTCCCAGGTCGACGGGCACGTGCACCTTCCGCCGACCACTGGCGACAACATCGATGTACTGTGGAGACCTCACGCCTCACGTGTTGAGCAATTCGGCGGTACGTCCACCCGGCGTCCCGCATGCCCACTATACGCCCTCGCTCAAAGTCCGTCAACTGCACATACGGTTCACGTCCACGCTGTCGCGGCATGCTACCAGTGTTAAAGACTGCGATGGAGCTCCGTATGCCACGGCAAACTGGCTGACACTGACGGCGGCGGTGCACAAATGCTGCGCAGCTAGCGCCATTCGACGGCCAACACCGCGGTTCCTGGTGTGTCCGCTGTGCCGTGCGTGTGATCATTGCTTGTACAGCTGTCTCGCAGTGTCCGGAGCAAGTATGGTGGGTCTGACACACCGGTGTCAATGTGTTCTTTTTTCCATTTCCAGGAGTGTACTTTGAATGGGCTGTGAAATTGAGTGGTTGAGATGGAAGTAGGCCAGCTACATGTAAGTAATATTATACTTAAAAGTTCATGTGGAAGGGTAGAGCTATACATAATTGCCACTGGCAATGATACACCAATCCCAGAACGTAGGAAGGGACTGGATGGCTTCAGAGTAAAATCCCCTAGGTTGCTGACGAATCCAGTTCTCCACCGTGTGCTGCACTGCCTTGGCAAGGGTGAACTTCTGACCTTCCAGAGGTTGTTTTGAGAAGCCGAATATATGCGAATCACATGGGGCTCTATGGAGGATGTTACCGCACCTGTAGTCGAAGTTTTTCAAGGAACCTGTAGGTGTTCTGGGCCACAAGTGGCCAGTGCAGTCCTCGTGAAACACTATCCCATACGACAACATGCTCCTGCGCTTGTTCGTGATGGCCTGTTTAAGCCTCAACAACGTCTCACAATAGTGCTCAGCGTTATTTGTTGCTACGTGTGGTAGCCAGTCGATCAGTAGGGGTCTTTCCTTATTCGTAGAAAAAGAAACTGAGTTTCACATTTCCGGATTCAGAGCAGAGCAATTTCTTTTGATGAGGATAGCCGCCACTCCATGCACCTCCTTTTGGATGCAGGGTCGAAATGGTGACGCCACGTTTCATCGCATGTCAGTCAGAAAAGAAAACTCCATCCTTGCTGTGCATATCTCAACATATGGGTCAGACAGGCACCGATTATCGTCGTATTCTGATTCTCTGAAATGTCGTTGGGCAGTCACTGAGCACAAACACGACACTTCTCGTGTATAATGTGATGCACAGTTGCTTTTCTGACCGATAGTTCAACAACGATGTCACGTGTGGTGATCCGACTATTCGTCCGTTATGATCTCCTTCACAGCCGAAATCGTGTCACCGCGTGGTAAGAAACTACGCCTTTCCAGACGTGGCATGTCCTTGTTCGCACATCCCGCCTCCATAACGTTGAAAACACCGGGAAACTGTGTACCATGCGAGACACTATTCTTCGTAGACCTCTTTCATCCTGAGTTTGATTTGTGAAGCATGCTCCCCTTCTACTCGGAGAAATTGGATAACCGCTGTTTGTGCTGATCGGGAGCGATACGTCACGCGAAGAACTGCAGAAACAGCTCTCCAGAAATGGGGCAATTGGTGCGAAGCAGTTAACTCAGCTCGTGCAACGGGAAATAACTCCACGCCATCTCTCTGTAAACACATTCACCGAATGAGATTACGTCCAATGCCGCTACAGCGAAGGTCCCCTTCTCAATTGAGCTTACCTTATAACACCCGAAAATAAAGGTCTGTTGTTGCTGATCCATAATGCTTTGCGAATGATAATGAATGGTGACGAATGGAGTTTGCTCTAGACGTCTATTTCACCTCCCCTGTTAGATCACTTGAATATTTTTTGACCAAATTACTTACAGAACTTGCGCACTTGTCAAAAGTTCTTTTAAGGGCTAAGCAACGACGCATAAAATCGTAGTTATACCTTCAATGTAAGATATCAGGGTGTAGCTAGTAAAAAATTAGTGGACGTTCCCATTTAACTGTATAATATCTCTGCTCAGATATTTAAAATAATACGTACTCACTGTTTATTTAAACAGAACAGCATTGTAGATATTACACTCCTGGAAATTGAAATAAGAACACCGTGAATTCATTGTCCCAGGAAGGGGAAACTTTATTGACACATTCCTGGGGTCAGATACATCACATGATCACACTGACAGAACCACAGGCACATAGACACAGGCAACAGAGCATGCACAATGTCGGCACTAGTACAGTGTATATCCACCTTTCGCAGCAATGCAGGCTGCTATTCTCCCATGGAGACAATCGTAGAGATGCTGGATGTAGTCCTGTGGAACGGCTTGCCATGCCATTTCCACCTGGCGCCTCAGTTGGACCAGCGTTCGTGCTGGACGTGCAGACCGCGTGAGGCGACGCTTCATCCAGTCCCAAACATGCTCAATGGGGAACAGATCCGGAGATCTTGCTGGCCAGGGTAGTTGACTTACACCTTCTAGAGCACGTTGGGTGGCACGGGATACATAAGGACGTGCATTGTCCTGTTGGAACAGCAAGTTCCCTTGCCGGTCTAGGAATGGTAGAACGATGGGTTCGATGACGGTTTGGATGTACCGTGCACTATTCAGTGTCCCCTCGACGATCACCAGTGGTGTACGGCCAGTGTAGGAGATCGCTCCCCACACCATGATGCCGGGTGTTGGCCCTGTGTGCCTCGGTCGTATGCAGTCCTGATTGTGGCGCTCACCTGCACGGCGCCAAACACGCATACGACCATCATTGGCACCAAGGCAGAAGCGACTCTCATCGCTGAAGACGACACGTCTCCATTCGTCCCTCCATTCACGCCTGTCGCGACACCACTGGAGGCGGGCTGCACGATGTTGGGGCGTGAGCGGAAGACGGCCTAACGGTGTGCGGGAGCGTAGCCCAGCTTCATGGAGACGGTTGCGAATGGTCCTCGCCGATACCCCAGGAGCAACAGTGTCCCTAATTTGCTGGGAAGTGGCGGTGCGGTCCCCTACGGCACTGCGTAGGATCCTACGTTCTTGGCGTGCATCCGTGCGTCGCTGCGGTCCGGTCCCAGGTCGACGGGCACGTGCACCTTCCGCCGACCACTGGCGACAACATCGATGTACTGTGGAGACCTCACGCCTCACGTGTTGAGCAATTCGGCGGTACGTCCACCCGGCGTCCCGCATGCCCACTATACGCCCTCGCTCAAAGTCCGTCAACTGCACATACGGTTCACGTCCACGCTGTCGCGGCATGCTACCAGTTTAAAGACTGCGATGGAGCTCCGTATGCCACGGCAAACTGGCTGACACTGACGGCGGCGGTGCACAAATGCTGCGCAGCTAGCGCCATTCGACGGCCAACACCGCGGTTCCTGGTGTGTCCGCTGTGCCGTGCGTGTGATCATTGCTTGTACAGCTGTCTCGCAGTGTCCGGAGCAAGTATGGTGGGTCTGACACACCGGTGTCAATGTGTTCTTTTTTCCATTTCCAGGAGTGTATTTCATTTTTGGTGTTCTTTTTTATAACATTTTTTCCTGGGATCAAGTATCACGAAATTTAGCCAAATTCGGTGTAATACACAACGTTACTACGTGGTTGCTACGCATTAACGGTGTTCTCTTTTCTTAATTTTTTGTGTGCCTGCACAGTATCTTCTCTTTCTTTCATCTTTTGTGGGCAAATGACTTAAAATTTGTTGCAGACGAACTTCATCTAAAACTCTTGACATTCCTCTTTTTGGCGTGAGGAAATGAACAGGCTTTTCACTTCACTTACCATCTGGAAATCATTAAACCTGTGAGGTATTCGACAAATTTACGTCATCTTCAGAATCAAAGACCGCTTCGGATACTGAATCTTTTAGTACGTCTGGCAAGGAGTGCATATAACTCAGAACTCTTCTGGGGTCTAACCAGACATTCTAAACAATAAGAAACGTATAAAGAACCGTCACACACATCGCACCTCGCAGACAGCTTAGAGGGATAACTATTAACCACTAACATTCCTTGCAAAATTCCTGTATTTTTTAGCGTAACTTGTTAAAAAAAGACTTATACTGTCACCTTGACCAATATGAAAGTAACCAATCTGTCACAAGTCGTTTCTTTCGGATGCCAAACAAAAGCATGGTATAAAAAGCGAGTGCGGACCAAGTTATGCCTCTGTTTCAGCCGGAAAGAACACTTCTCCATTGACTGGTTAACAATGCAAAAATACAACAGCTCCGTGCACAAAACAATAAGTTGCAGTCTTTACCACACGCTAATGCACATGGCAGTGGTAATACTGATTCCCATTGAACTTATTTCCCATTGGTCACGAAAGGATTAAGCAACTCACCATTTTCTTTCCCATCTCATTAACACATCTATATACATCGCACTTTCGTATAAACGTTAACCAATATATTGCTGCGTCGTACATATATCTTGCAAAAAGACCATGACAGCAGTAATGGAGATATTAGAGCTCACACAGCGATTTATCAAGAATCGTTCATCCTCTCGCACCATTCATGATTGGAACAGGAAATGGAGAAGTTACCGTAGTACGCAAAGTATCCTCCGCCATACAGCATAAGTTGGCTTCTGAGGCATAGATGCAGATGTACATGTACGGTGTGCTATACATCTCGTAAAGGTAGCTCTAGCAACACCAACGTTTTCCCCATAGTTACTAATACTGAGATGCTGCCGACCCAGTAATAGCAGATACATGTTATATCCCACATTTCTTTTCACACACCCCGCACAGGCTTTTCAATAGCTCCAAACGTCCCCTCCCTCCCCCCCCCCCCCTCGCACCTCCCATCACCCGCTTTTCCGAACTGACAGTGATATCCGCCCCGACATTCATTCTTCCTACCTGATCTAACCAATTCCTCCCATACCTCACATCGGAGATTTCTCCCCCTCTGCCACCCTATCTGTTTCTTTCCTCTGCTTAATCATACCCTCGCGTGTTGCTCCAGTCTAGTTAACCCTAAGACACATCATGTGTGTCCTGCCATCCAATCTCCCTCACATCATACCTCACTCACCAATACACTAAATCCGTCACCATCGGATTTCTCGAAGTACTACTTAATGCTGCTACTCCCAACCTCTCGTTTCCCGGTGGAGATTCCACAATGTAGCGCAGTGCAATAAAGGCCCCTTACTGTAGACACTGCGATAATTTATTTTTAAAAGACATCAAATAAGTGCTCATTTTATCAAAGGACAAATGTAGATATAAAATTGAAACACCTAAATATTTATAACATTAATTTTTTGAAACTTTCCTCGCATATTTTTTCAACTGCTTTTGGCTGAAGAGGAACAATTATACTGCTGCCGGAAATTGCAATAAAAAAGAAAATGACTTGATGGCTGCAAGACTATAAGTTATAGCTGCTTTTGTTGATAAGGTCACTTTTTAAAATTGTGGTATGACTACTTAACAAGAGGACCACGCCTACACGTCATCACCGATTTCGTCCAAATTTATGGTGTGCGCAGGAATTGGCCAGAACTTCAAGTCACAGAAGTGGGAACTCCTGATGGCAATACGTTTAGAAAAAAATTAAATTTTTGGTGCTGATCGGTTGGGGTACAAGCCATTTGCGTGGTCGTAGGTACCACTGGATGGTTGATACAGCGGAAAGAATACACGACGGTAATCCAACGGCTGTGGGTTCGAGATCCTATGCGTAAACTTCCTTTTTTTCAATATTTACGTTACGTATAATGCAAATATTCCGAAATGGTGATCAATATATTGCGTTTATTTATAGTTTCGTAACAGAAACGATAAAGAAGGGCGAACAAATGTCTCGTGGACAAGTTTGCGGCAAAAGATAGGACTGTCACCACTACTCCATCAAAATCTAGGAAACTTACAGTAGTCTATACAAGAAATTTTTGAAGCCTTACGAACAGGAGAACAAATTTCTTTTGTTGGTTGTTTCTTGAGTAAGACAAATTCACAATTTTACAGCGCGAATTTTCGAGATAAAGAAGGATTGCCGTTGTACAGTATTACAGGGATTCTCCCCTGAATTCATTCGAAAGTGCTAACCTGCGAGGTAACGAGCGTTTTGCTCTTATTTAAGTATATGGCCGAAAGAGTCAGCCTTCAGGAATTGTGAAACGAACCCTGTCGTCCAGGACCGTGTGCTACAAAGAGCGCAGATTCGCCATGAGATGGGTATATTCACAGATGTCTATTTTGCAGAATACGGCTTACGCGCTGTAGTGTGCGAGTGAGACAGATGAGAACCTACGCCACAGGGAAACTCTGTAGAAGCTGTTTGTGACCGAGAAGACGTAGCAGTGTTAAATGTGGTGGACCTAAGATCGGCCATAAAGGGAAACATTTATGAAAACTATTTAATTCTGTAGTAATTCAGGTAATTTTAATCTACCACCCTTCATAAATTTTCATGGCGAGCCCAATAAAACTTGAATATTGACCATATCTATAATGGTTTAGGATTTACTGTTGAAGTAAAAATTTACAAGGTTTGTAACAAAGACCTGAATGCTAAAATCTGAACGCTTTGGTAGATCTTAACCACCGATGTTTCATATAGAAGAGCATTATTAAAATGACAAACACTGCAAATATCAACTCTGTAACTTAATTTGTTTGAATGATATAGTAAATTTAAATTATCAGCATTTTCAGTTAAGCATCAGATCATCATTTCCTTCAGACAAAACACATTGAACAATGAAAGCATGGCACCTGATTGAACCATTAGGTAATAGAATATTTTTTTGTAAAGTTTAGTGCATAATAGTTACTTTTGTTCTTTATTTATTTATCAGAAAGCACATTGGTGTAAGGCTAATGGCCGTGACATTCAAAGTTAAGAAGGAAAAATGTTCTGGTTTTATGCAAAAGAAAGTAAAGTTTATTATGTAATGGATAGTATTGTTAATTTATTTAGAACGTGAATGTGGTCAAGCTTTGATTATTTAAATATATTAAAATGCAAAATAATGCAGAATAAGCTGCAGCCAATCAGACGAACGGCTTCAGGAAAGGGAACTGCACGAGTCAGTTGAGTGAGGATATTCTGCGCTCGGGAAACGCGGCCGGGGACGGGCAGAGCGACAGTGCTGGTGTAGACGTGAAAGCGGACAATCGGTTCTGATCTAGACACCATAAGGTACAGCCTTGGTCTAGACGTGAAATCGGACGGTTAGTCTTTAGGCAGCTATGAAGTGCAACGGTTATGTGGTATCGCGTCTCTGAGCGGTGAGCAGCCGCGCGAGTAGTGTGACCTTTTGGTGTAGTTAACGAGTTGGAGTATTGGACTTGTAATTCGCGATGAGACTGTGAATGATCGAACTCTGTCAAATGGATATGCGCTCGAGTGTAACAGTAATTCTAAATATGACCACTTTCGCTACTAGTTTGCTTTCTGAATGCACATTATTCTAACCAAATCGCAACTGTGTTTCCTGTATCATTTATGGGTCGTTAATTTAGTTCCCTATATTATTACTAGTGTTATTATATGTTATATTAACTTTGTATCTCGCAAACTTGCCGTCAGACAGACAATTTAACCTAAGGATCACAAGTGTGTAATTTATGGCTTGTAATGCGACACGTGCGATTCAACCCCTAAGCGAGTTTGAGCCAAGACATTTCGACGAAGAGCGATCGCATGTGAGCCCAAACACCTTTGGGATGTTAGCTCGCACTGCTTTGTAGCCAGGTAGAAAACCTTAAGAATCACACCTATCTCAGCCAAAGACAACTTCATCAAAATACATTCCGTTAGCAATATTTGATGAAATGATGCATTACGTGTGCTTTGCTGCCCCACAAAGGGGTAACGAAGAGCTTTTTCTGAATGAAAAGCAATTTGTTTTCCTTTTAAAATTTAAAATCACTACGTAATTGTTAAAATGCGGCGTTTATAACGTGTGCTAGGTGCCAGTTTCCTCTGCTTTTACGATTGATATCACCCCCATCACTTGTAAGTTATCAACTTTAGGCACAATAAGTTGAAGCATATGCATTACAGTCCCTTCCTGGAAATTTATTTAAAATCCCAAGTTTTAGTTGACTTTTCTCGTCATGTCTATTATAAAATAGCGTACGTTGAGCATTAGTTGGTTCTCTTTCCAGTGAAAGTAACTTAAAAACAGGAGGAAAAAAAAACGTCCGCAAATAGACTCGACCGTTCGAGGGCTTCGAATTACCACTCTGCACTTTTTCCCCACGTAAACCGCTGTCTGGAAACGCCGTTAACATATGTGGTTAATATCGCACCCGACCCGCTCCATAAACACAAGTTTACCTAAACACTGGGACATCTTTAAATGTCAGTTCTGTCACTTCTATTTCTGGTCGAGCCCTGCGTACACCGTAAATTCGAACGGAATCGGTGAAGGCGTATAGGTGCGGTGATCAAAATCCCATGCTAGGCCGAGAATCAAACCCGGGTCCCCGTAATCTAAAGTTGGCAGCCAACAACGAACTGTTAACATTCAGATTGCACTGACTATGTCAGCCGATTACATTATTTTGAGGAACAATTTTATGGAACCACAAATAATTATACCGTAAATTTAAATTATTTTGTACCTAATAAAATAACCAACCAAAGTAATTATTTATTTTAATCTGTGTGTTTCGTTTTGTCCCAGTCGTATCCTTCCTGTCAAATCTTCTCCCTGGTGATCTCATCTTCATATTCCGCAGCCGACGTGTTCGAAGAGAATGATGAAACGTAACGATAGGTAGCTAAATATTAATAAGGCACGACCAACTCAAAATACTTTTTTTTTACTCTCTCCGGTACAATCACAATTACTTCCCTGATTATGGCTTTAGACAGTCGAAATATGCTTTCTTGATATCCTAAAATAAAAATTAAAATGTCTATATAACTTGAGATTGAGATATACCAGTATTTTCACATTATGAAATAATGAGACAATAAATCCTCATATGCATTTGGCACATTGGATGAACAATCGTAAACGTATGGTACCATATTTTACGTTGCAGAATAATAAAAAGTAAAAGTAAAATAAATTTCTGTCCACCACTGACATCTAATGCTAGGGCAAAAGCGATAAAATACCTTACATGCGTTAAAATGTTTTGTTAAACTGAGGAACATATGCATTCTCTCTAAAATTTTAATACTTGGTTGTAACAAAGACGATTATTACTTCTTTTTATAGTAGAGGTATTACAAAAATTCGTGAAATATTGACGTAGAGTTAGCGAAGTTCCACAGAAAGCCTCTTCCTCGTCGACTGTTGGTTTTGTTTATGTGTACATAACAGTCAGTCGATTCTGGCAAGCGTTAACATTAGGATGGATAATACCTAGCAGCAGCGAGTTTATGTGTTGCTTACTGGGCAGATTTCTCAAGCAGGTCATCATCGCAAACATCGAAACACGCCTCCGCGATGAATTTATTTGATCCATTCAGTAGTTTATGCGGTTCCTTCCTTTTTGTTGTGTAAATTTATAGCTTCTACAGTGTGTCCGCATTATGTCCCGATTTGGCTGCGTGCAAAATCTTTAGATCTCTATCTATGCCTGCAATATAATGTTTATCGATTTGTAAGTCTAATACAGTTACGTTTTATGTCTTTTATAAAGCATTAGAAAATTCCTTCTCTTTCAACCTGCGTAATACTTTATATATGTAAATATTTCGCCCATACAGAGCGGCGTCATGATGGTTGTAACTGTTGATGTGTATAAATAAAACAGTTCTCTGCCATAGTCATTTATTTATTTTCCACTACCCGTTTCGACTTATCTCGCAATCATTTTCAGGTGGAGAATTGTTTAGTTACATAGCTGGTGTTCGTGAAGAGCACAGACACCGTTCCACAGCAGCAGATCAAGTGAAACGCAGTTGTGTTGCATTTTTTGCTGCCTTGCATCTGGTATACCGCTGTGGAAAGGCGTCTGTCTCTTCGCTAACAGCAGCTGTTTAACTAACACCTGAAAATGATGGTGTGATGCATGGAAACCGTAGTGGTAAAATAAATAAGCGACTCACGCAGAAAACTTTTATTTATATGCTTTTCACAGTATCACATGCAATGTTATACAAGCTGGGACCAGTGAATTTGTTAAATTTTAGTTTCTATGTCGCATCAGAGGCGAAATTTAAAATTTTTCTTTTTTAAAAAATGCAATTTTAACTCAATTTTTCGAAATACTCGCTCAGTTTTATGGAGTGCAGTTTCATTACATTTCATATTTGCATATTTTATCTTTTCGTCAAAACTTTTATGTGTGACATGTTTGATTTTACGAGGAAGTCCTGAAAATGTTCTTTATGTGAAAAATCTTAATGCTTTCCAAATAAAACAAATTTTAGTAACCTTCTACATCTTTATTCTTCATGTCGACATAATTATTTCTCAGCATCTTTACCCTGACGACGAACATATTTCTCCTAAAGAGAGAGCAGTTACTTGATACCGTCACTGTAGAATGTTTGAGTTTGTTGACGGAGCCACACCTTCGCCTCTGCTTGTGCCACTACATCACTATCAAAAGTAAAATCTAGGAGGGGGTTCTTTAAGTTTTGGAAACAAATGAAAATCAGATGAAGCCTAGTCGGGACTATATGGAGGATGGTGGATGGCAGTGAATCCAGCCCGTAGGATTGTTGCAGAAGTTGCAGCGTTCGTGTATGCTCTCGCATTGTCATGGTGAAGAAGTGGGTGTTCCAAGTCTGTGGACGAACTTTCAGAATTCGAAACTGGATTGCAGCACTCTGTTTCTCACGCACCGACACAACTAACGCAACACACCGCCATGTTACACCCTACAATTCGGAGCCCTCAGCAGCAGAGGCTGAAACTATGTAGACGTGAAGAACAAAAATGTAGAATGATAATAGCGTTTGTTTTATTTTAAAAACTTCAAGAGTTTTCTCACAAATTTCTGAGGCACTTCTGTTCAGCATGCCATCGTATATTTCAGTCTGTTATAAACACGTTTTTCTACGTTTGGATGAAAACATTCTCTTCTGGAACTTGTCTTGGAATTCGCAGCTCTTTCTCAGTTTTCGTACTCACGAGCTCCAAACGAAGAAGTCGGTGCTGCATGGAGTAGAAATACGCCTTTTTGTAGCGTTCAGGACGATTAGATTTGGAATTAATAACTGCATCCGTGTAAGTGAGCTTCCCGTATGTACTGTAAATGTGTTTTTCTTTATTTCACGAGATCGTAAGAATTACTAACGTCATCGTTTTTTCTACTTTAAATTAGAATAAATTTTATTTTTGTTGCTAGTTTTGTTTTCACGCATAAATATGAAACTGTTAAACCAGAAAGTTACGGATGAATGAAGTAATAAGGTTTTTCATGAGTATACTAACAATCTACTTACCTTGGCCACCAAAACTAACTACAAATGTATCAAACTGCCGGGGGACATTAACTAGCATGACTCCTTTCTTGTAACTATGTGCGTTAAGAAGATATGAACAGCACTATGCCTTTCCAAAGCAGTAACCCGTATTTTTTATTTGGTAACTCACTTCTTGTACACAAGGCCTTTTCAAAAAAGTAACAGAGTGTAACATTCACGGAAACATGAAGTTCTTAAAAATGGCACACCAGACTGACTCTGACTATTTTGTTAGCACAAAGTGTTGGTTACCGTGATATCGCATCTAGACCCGGATAGAAGACAGAAATGCTACTCACTTACGGAGAATCTAAGTTAATAATATTCTGTTATTAATAATACGAGTGGATTTAGTGCAGTAGTGTAGTATTTTAAACTTAAATAGCATTTATACTTTCTCTTCGTTGGTGTAAATCGTACTCACACAGACCTCCGGATGCACACGGTTGACTCAATAACAGGAGATCATTTTTCTCGTGTTTACATTTGTTTATTGTCAACACCAGCAAATGGATGAGCTACGTTGCACCAGTTACCTGAGCTGTGTGCTGCTACAGGAGTCAGTCAGTTTTGTGTTACGCTTTTAATAACCTCATATTTACATTTATGATATACTATGATACGTTTCTGAACAGGTCTTGTGGTGAGCAAGTGGATTATCAAATGAAAATATAGGTTTCTATTAAAAGAAAGTACTGCTGTTAATATCTTCGTAACGAACGAAATTACGAAAAAAGTAGTCACGCTGGTTAATGTTCCTCTGGTAGCAAAACAGCATTTGCTCGATACATCTTCAATTTTTATTTTTCATCTGGGCTAAACGTTATTTGTGGTCGTCAAGTTGAATTGGATACGCTGTGTACGATCCCAACACGACGTACTTGCTTATCATGTTACCGACGTCTTTGCATCGTTTCTGTCTATACTTCTGTTACTTTTCATTCCTATTTACCTAAACAATACTTGATTAGTCTTCACACGGTCCAAGACAAGTAGCGTAGACAGTTCTGTAATCCTTGGGCATACGTTTCGTATAGGAATCATCACAATTTCAGATCCTTAACTTCGTTATCGGTACATAAAACGTCAGTCATTCCTGCAGCAGCCAGTACTCATACAGATATTTTCTGAAGGAATCCATCATATCATGACATTACTAATACGCTATAAACGTAGGGGGGTGGGGAGAAGGAGGGCAGAGAAAGCGTAAAGTACAGGGTGTTTCAAAAATGACCGGTATATTTGAAACGGCAATAAAAACTAAACGAGCAGCGATATAAATACACCGTTTGTTGCAATATGCTTGGGACAACAGTACATTTTCAGGCGGACAAACTTTCGAAACTACAGTAGTTACAATTTTCAACAACAGATGGCGCTGCAAGTGATGTGAAAGATATAGAAGACAACGCAGTCTGTGGGTGCGCCATTCTGTACGTCGTCTTTCTGCTGTAAGCGTGTGCTGTTCACAACGTGCAAGTGTGCTGTAGACAACATGGTTTATTCCTTAGAACAGAGGATTTTTCTGGTGTTGGAATTCCACCGCCTAGAACACAGTGATGTTGCAACAAGGCGAAGTTTTCAACAGAGGTTTAATGTAACCAAAGGATCGAAAAGCGATACAATAAAGGATCTGATTGAAAAATTGCAACGGACTGGGAACGTGACGGATGAACGTGCTGGAAAGGTAGGGTGACCGCGTACAGCAACCACAGAGGGCAACGCGCAGCTAGTGCAGCAGGTGATCGAACAGCGGCCTCAGGTTTCCGTTCGCCGTGTTGCAGCTGCGGTCCAAATGACGCCAACGTCCACGTATCATCTCATGCGCCAGAGTTTACACCTCTATCCCTACAAAATTCAAACACGGCAACCCCTCAGCGCCGCTACCATTGCTGCACTAGAGACATTCGCTAACGATATAGTGCACAGGATTGATGATGGCGATATGCATGTGGGCAGCATTTGGTTCACTGACGAAGCTTATTTTTACCTGGACGGCTTCGTCAATAAACAGAACTGGCGCATATGGGGAACCGAAAAGCCCCATGTTGCAGTCCCATCGTCCCTGCATCCTCAAAAAGTACTGGTCTGGGCCGCCATTTCTTCCAAAGGAATCATTGGCCCATTTTTCAGATCCGAAACGATTACTGCATCACGCTATCTGGACATTCTTCGTGAATTTGTGGCGGTACAAACTGCCTTAGACGACACTGCGAACACCTCGTGGTTTATGCAAGATGGTGCCCGGCCACATCGCACGGCCGACGTCTTTAATTTCCTGAATGAATATTTCGATGATCGTGTGATTGCTTTGGGCTATCCGAAACATACAGGAGGCGGCGTGGATTGGCCTCCCTATTCGCCAGACATGAACCCCTGTGACTTCTTTCTGTGGGGACACTTGAAAGACCAGGTGTACCGCCAGAATCCAGAAACAATTGAACAGCTGAAGCAGTACATCTCATCTGCATGTGAAGCCATTCTGCCAGACACGTTGTCAAAGGTTTCGGGTAATTTCATTCAGAGACTATGCCATATTATTGCTACGCATAGTGGATATGTGGAAAATATCGTACTATAGAGTTTTCCAGACCGCAGCGCCATCTGTTGTTGAAAATTGTAACTACTGTAATTTCGAAAGTTTGTCTGCCTGAAAATGTACTGTTGTCCCAAGCATATTGCAACAAACGGTGTATTTCTATCGCTGCTCGTTTAGTTTTTATTGCCGTTTCAAATATACCGGTCATTTTTGAAACACCCTGTACGTTTCTCGAGTGAGTTGCGTCAAACTGTGTCTGTAAATTCAGAATCGAATATCATGTGTTCAGCTGATTCAGATTTATTTCACATCTTCAAGAGAACAATGAAACTCCGGAACGTTTACCGGAATCTTTGTTCGTATCGATGAAATGAAACCGTTCGTTACAGGATCATTATTATAGCATACACATATGTTAATTCGGGTCGTCTGTTTGG
Source organism: Schistocerca cancellata (assembly GCF_023864275.1). NCBI lineage: Eukaryota > Metazoa > Arthropoda > Insecta > Orthoptera > Acrididae > Schistocerca > Schistocerca cancellata. The sequence goes on from NC_064632.1 coordinate 78,514,527, forward strand.
TAGTAAATTGCCTTCCTCACTAAGAAAATGGAAGATTTTGACTACAAGGGTAAAATTAAACTTCCTTTTCAACAGGCACTGCAGCTGAAACACATTGTTTTTCATGTTTCCTTGCCGCAGCGTGGAGATGTTTGCCATAGAATCCGCTCTCCATTAGTGTCCTTTGTATGTCTAAAGAGTTCGTGTCGGGTATGTCTAAATAGTCAGAATGATATATGGTACTACATCAGTATTTTTTTAAGACTATTGAGCAGAAATGTTGCAATACTTATCCTTATGCTGTACGCTGTAGCTTTACACCTGCACTGGTCAATGCAGGTATTCAAATGCAGGATCAATTCTAGAGAACGCAGCAGCATTTTCCGCCAACGTGGATCAACTGAGTTAGAATTAGGGAACATATGAAAGCCCTTTGCTGTATGAGACTGTATTGTACTTTACAGTCTATTGTCGTTTCGGGTATACGTATTGAACTCTGGTCTGGAATGAGCCATTATCGTTACAGGTGTGTCGGCGATTATAAACTGTAGTAGCGTCATGCTTTCAATGTAAATTAATTCCACTGTAAAGACGCCTATTATCTCACACAACGAACACACTGGTGTGGAATTAATGAATATTGGTGCCCAGTCGCTACTGGGAAATGGGAAATAATTCGCTTCAAAGAAACGGATTGGGGCCGTCAGATTTGGAACAGAATGAAGGATATAACCCAGAGCATTCATTAGTTTTGTGTCGAGATCGACTGTTGGTTCCCGTACGTTGGCTACACACTGGAGTAACCCTGTAGTGTTCAGGTGTGCACTACGTACCGGAAACGGCCACTCAGTTGATAGAATACTGTGAAACGCACAAGTTTTCTTTCCAGATTAGATGACAGTGGAAAAACCATTTTCAGATAATCCAATGACTGCAACAGAAGGCACAGTAAACAGGGGAGTCATAATTTGAGCGTATTGGTCGTTACTGTCCGAGTATTCACAAGTAAGTCCCATAGCTCGCATCTCTCATATCGAACTAGCAGCTTCAAATAGTTTGAAATCTGAAGAGTAGGGAAATTTTTGATAACACGTGGAACCTTTTTAGGAAAAATGAATTGGACTCTCCAGAAGGAGAAAAATTTATAGCGTCAAACAGAGGAATTAAATCTAGTGAGGTCCTAAATGAATCTGGTTGTGAACTAATATGGACAAGAGTAATCCTGACCTTGGACTTGGATTAATAATCAAGTGTTCCTACCGATCATCATATACAGGCACATCGGTCGCAGTCATTCAAAGACAGAGGGCGATTTTAACCCACCTATTATAGTCTGAGAAAACTAAGCACACGTTATGGAGGCTAAGGACAAACATTCTTGCGAAGTACTACTGACAACCATGTCTTCCAACTGCTTGAACACTTAATACGACAACTAAATTCGAAACAAGTATTCTAGATCACTCAGATACAGAGAGAGAGAGGTCTTCTTGAGAGTGTCACCAATGGAAGAGGGATTGAGAACCGTAGTACTATTCACGAACAACGGTCATCAAAGGGAAAAAGTTTATGAAGAAAGTCAGGAGTGTACTTTCATTTGACGAAACTAATAGTGTCATCATGAGCTTATTTAAAAGACGAAATGAGAACAGGTTGTTAGGATCTGGTAAATGCAGAGTACATGTGGCTAAATAAATCGCGGTCTGCAGAAGCATTCTAATGAAAGATCCACCCTAGTTTAATGACACTACATGTGGATAGTTAACGAATCAGGTTACTATAGTCTCGCCACAAAAGATCGCTCGGATAATGTTAGAGAAAAGTGAACAGCATCTCGACCATCAGTAAGAAGTGCTATAATCAAGCCCACAGTGATTATCACAATCACATGCTAACGAAAGGTTTATGATAATACCCTAGGACGTTCTGGTCATACATTAAGTTCATGAACGGCTTCTAAACTTAGATTCATTCTCTCGTGAATCCGTCTGGTGTTAAAACTGAAGACAGCAGTCTTAATGCAATGTATTTACACTTCGTAATGATGTTCGACCGCCGTGCAGACATACAAAGGGGCGATATCAATATTGGCAAACCCAGTACCGAAAATCAGTAAGACTACTGAAGGCGGGCAGGGGACTAGACCCAAAGGAAATTCCAGTTAGATTCTTCATAGAATACTGCGTGGCATTAATTCTTCTCGCAGCTGGTATTTATCAAGTATCGCTTGCACAGCGAATAGTTACATGTGACTAGAACAGACAGCATGTCACTTCCATTTACCAAAAGGGTAATAGATGGGATGAACAGAATTGTAGACCAATGTCCCTGACGTCCGTCTGCAGCGCCTGAGAACATATTCTAAGCCCAATAATTAGAGGAAAAACAAGGCTCTCTCAAACAATCAGCACAGATTAATGAAAAGATAAGAAAACCACTCACTTGAAACACAGCTTGCCCTCTTTTCTTACTCTTTCTATTCATTCTCCTCCCTCTCTGACAACCCACGCCCCCCCCCCCCCCACTCTACTCAGCTCACACGTAGTCCCTGAAAGGCAAGCCGATTCTATTTGCGTAACACACCTTTCACTCGGAGCAGTCGACACATCAGAGGTTGAGAACGCTTTCAAGCACGTTCCTCTGCTCCTGTCGGAGGTAGGAGAATTATGCATTTGGGCGATGAATGCACACTAATTCGGTGGAAGTTCTGAGCAAAGCAGCAATGATCTGTAATTAATAACAACATTTCCATTGTTTCATTCTGAGAATATTTTGGAATAGTTTTTCTGTTGTGTATTTTCCAATATCTTTCTTTTCAAGTTGTACTGTAAAACATGCTATTCAACCCATCCTAAAGATATCACTAATAAAAATTTTATGGAATAGTATTTTAGTGCTGCACTTTGTATTTCTAATGAAGTATCTTTTTTGGATAGCTGTTCTGCCATCTCATACCTTGAATTGGAAATGGAAAATGAAGTCCCATGCTGCTTGACAGAACGTAGGGGAACTATGCGGAAGACAAATACAGCCGTACTAGGCAAGGTCCTAATGTACAGGGCTATTACAAATGATTGAAGCGATTTCATAAATTCACTGTAGCTCCATTCATTGACATATGGTCACGACACACTACAGATACGTAGAAAAACTCATAAAGTTTTGTTCGGCTGAAGCCGCACTTCAGGTTTCTGCCGTCAGAGCGCTCGAGAGCGCAGTGAGACAAAATGGCGACAGGAGCCGAGAAAGCGTATGTCGTGCTTGAAATGCACTCACATCAGTCAGTCATAACAGTGCAACGACACTTCAGGACGAAGTTCAACAAAGATCCACCAACTGCTAACTCAATTCGGCGATGGTATGCGCAGTTTAAAGCTTCTGGATGCCTCTGTAAGGGGAAATCAACGGGTCGGCCTGCAGTGAGCGAAGAAACGGTTGAACGCGTGCGGGCAAGTTTCACGCGTAGCCCGCGGAAAATTGGCTCATGCCACAACTGGAGACCGACAGCGCCGACTTCATCTTTCAGCAGGATGGTGCTCCACCGCACTTCCATCATAATGTTCGGCATTTCTTAAACAGGAGATTGGAAAACCGATGGATCGGTCGTGGGGGAGATCATGATCAGCTATTCATGTCATGGCCTCCACGCTCTCCCGACTTAACCCCATGCGATTTCTTTCTGTGGGGTTATGTGAAAGATTCAGTGTTTAAACCTCCTCTACCAAGAAACGTGCCAGAACTGCGAGCTCGCATCAACGATGCTTTCGAACTCATTGATGGGGACATGCTGCGTCGAGTGTGGCATGAACTTGATTATCGGCTTGATGTCTGCCGAATCACTAAAGGGGCACATATCGAACATTTGTGAATGCCTAAAAAACTGAGTTTTTGTATGTGTGTGCAAAGCATTGTGAAAATATCTCAAATAATAAAGTTATTGTAGAGCTGTGAAATCGCTTCAATCATTTGTAATAACCCTGTATTGCCTTTGACTTCCTCCGACCGCAAAGAGGGTGAATGATTATGATGAAGACAACACAACAACACCCAGTCACCTCGGGGCAAGCGAAAATCCCTGACCCCGTTGGGAATCGAACCCGGGGACCCTGAATCCAGAAGAGAGAACGCTACCGTGAGATCCGTGAGCGACGGACTACATTTAAATACAACATTTTATTCTACTTTTCTTCCGTTAATGAAGAGTTTGTGCCACGTGTAGCTTTGGTGACGGTCAACATTTCTGAAAGTTTAAAGTTGGATCACTCGAAATCATGAATACAGTCCACATTTATGGCCTGTAGTTAAACGTTTGTGTTATTCTAGTGCATGACGAAAAAAAGAGTTGGCTACACAGTGTTATTCCAAAATTGTCTCTGGAGTTCCAGAAGGCCACTGCACTAAATCAACAAGACTTATGGAAAATAGACACATTGTAGTGGACAGAGCATATCTTCCAGGATTTTAACTCACATTACAAGTTTTCAGTGTGTGACGGAGCGAATGTTAGTACTTGCGTGCAGTCTATTGAAGTAGCTGCGCTGTCTCCCAGGAATGCACAAGAGCAGCAGCTCACCGTGTAGCCTGTCTGCAGGTGCGAACTTATTCTGTGTGGCAATCCAAAGCAGGTTACTATTTTTTTACATTTTCTGACATGGGTGCCACAAGTAGTGCGTACTGCAATTATGACACAGTATGAAACATGGAGAAACGCTGTATTCCCTGATGTGTATCATTTTTCTGTATTTCGTATAATTTTCGTAAAGTCGTCTTGTAAATCCCTGGAGGTATCTATGAATGACCCTTGTAAGCGATATGATCTTTATGATCTTTTTTGATCTTTTTGAAACTTCGGTTTCATAGTGCGAGGTAAACGCACAATACCCTGACTTGAAATAACTGTCCCTTACGACAGATGAAGTTTCTGACAGCAACAAGACAAATGAAAGCTAATTATGCAGAACACACTCAGTCACGCGGTGTGAAAATAGTGGCCACAATAAACCTAAAAATCCAGTGCAAGAAGTCATCAAAACTGTATCCTATTAACTACACGACTTACAGTCGGCTGAATTATTATATGGATCGAAACATTTGAATATCCATGGTTGATGAAAATGTGTCAGAAAACAGAACTACAGACACTCCGTGATTTCTTGTGAAACACATTCACCTTCCGGCAGGATCAAACACAGCAATTTTCTGAACAACATCTGCGTCAAATTTATCTGTTTAACTATGAAATTTAAGGAAAAAACTGGGATACGTAATGTTTAAAATAGGGAATGTTACCTATGATTGCTCAGACGGTGAGACAAAGGTTCAAATGGCTCTGAGCACTATGGGACTTAACATCTATGGTCATCAGTCCCCTAGAACTTAGAACTACTTAAACTTAACTAACCTAAGGACATCACACAACACCCAGCCATCATGAGGTGAGACAAAGGCTACACCACGTTGACATGGAGCGACTTCAGAGTTAAAGATATACGCATACACAAAGTTTCAAATCAATAGCCAAGGATGCTCAAATTAAAGAAAGTATGCTACTTCCACGTTGTATAAGTAATTCAAAAGCCTACTATCGAAGGGGGTGTCTGGGGCCGGGGGGAGGGGGTGAGATAATAGGTAGCCTCTTAGCAACGTAAATACGTGTCAAATAAACCAAATATGCCAACGTCGAAGAACCAAGCTAGAAACACAATATCAGGCGCGGTTCATGGTTTCCGTCCTGAGGAAAGCTGCGACGTTTAGCTATCAGAGCTAACAGGAACCTCGGCATAAGCTACAGGTTATTCTGTTACAACCAAGATTTCAGCTGGTGGAGTGGGCGTGCAATGTCCCAATCTATCCAAACGTTTGCATACTGTATCTTCTTTTTCGTAATCAACTGCTAAATATCGTCAAATGCTAACTCTAAGATAAAATCGAAGGATAGCTTGCATATCTTCCAACTTCACATTTCGTGACAGTTCATCACAACAAATCGTTCTAAAAGATGCGTTTTGAAGAGATGTATTGTAGCTTCGGTGCATGCTTAATGTTTTTGGTGTTTTCACTTCTAAGGTTTATACGTTTAATGTTCTGTGAGCTGAAACCGTAGCCTTTATGAGCTCGGGTGACGAACAGTGATGTTTCGACGATGTCACGGATCTTTTTCTGTGATTGATTGACACGAGCAACGCAAGGAACCACCATGCCAGTCTATGAACCGTATTTGTCGTATTGTGTACTACGAAAATACGCATTCTAAGTGATGCAGCATATTAAAGATCTCTCCACAACGTGTGGTTTTTGGAATGGATTCTTGTGTTAAAGTGTCGGAAAATGTGTCACCCTTGTGTCACAAACACTGAAAATGACGCGTTTTGTAAAGTATGACGTCGGTGGCTACACACGTCACCATCCTTTTTGTACACCTAATTTCGTGAGCTAAATTGATATTTACAAGAAAGGTATTGTTTGTTATAATCTATTAATGCAATTTTTCTTATCTTAATTCATTTCTTTATAGATGAAATCGGCTCATCTCCCTTTCTGTGCTGCAAAACGGTCTCTGGCCCAGTCATTGAAACTTTGCTGATTCGTTAATTCCTTTTCAAGAGAACACCTCGCAAGAGCATTAACTCCGCCGTCATTCATTTTACTATGCATTTAAGGCAGAGAAGCTGCATTCTGCCTCTCTTGTCATCATTTGGGAGGTTAATATTATCACAAATGTTAATGCCGCTCGGGGTAGCCACGTTGTCTTAGGACCCTTGCCACGGTTAGCGCAGCTCCCCCCGTCGGAGGTTCGAGTCCTCGGGCATGGGTGCGTGTGTATTGTCATCAGCGTAAGTTAGTTTAAGTTAGCTTAAGTAGTGTGTAAGCCTAGGGACCGATGACCTCAGCAGTTTGGTCCCATAGGAACTTACCACAAATTATAATTAAAAAATTTAACACTTTCAGAAACAGCTTTTGAAAATTTGTTTTTCGTAAAAGAAGTTCAACAGTGTCCAGAATCTGATGCCGTCATAATATTCTCTCGGCTGTCTCATGCATGACTTAAGTCTGAAAACGGCAATTTAAACCAATTAACAGATTCTTTCAGTTCTTTTTACGGGAAAGAAATTATATGTTTCGAAAACAACGACGGTTGAGATAGTTGCGCAAGTGACAAGTGATCAATAAAACTGAATCGACAGCTAATCTGAGTCATCATGGGGCCACACACGCCTCATGCACACACAATTGTTGATTCAGTGGAACGTTCCCGTTTTGTAGTTGGTCTTCCGTGACCGCCAGTATCAGGTGAGAGCCTAACATGCTTGACAGAAGCTGCAATGTGAGATACTTATTCAACAGTTTTGACTGCTTCGGTATTCATTTTCTGTAGTTGTTTGAACAGAATTTCACAATGAGGCATTGATTTATCAAAAAAAAAAAAAAATGGAATCAGAAGAGGAACTCATCCTCTAGTAGGAAACCCTTCTCTCAAATAGCATTGTTTATTGTCCTGTAAGAATTAGTATCATCGTCAATAACTTTTTACAAGCACTCAACAATTTCCTTTTGTTATTTTATAATAGTGGTTACGCTCCGATATTTGAGATTCCTTCTGATGGACTTAGGGCAAGTAGAAATACGTTTCATCACTATTTCGCCAAGAACAGCTGTGTGCTTAAGAGACTGGGGGAAAAAAGTAGAAATTCCTTCCCAGTAGTTGAAGAAGATCCGCACTTACTGCCACACAAAGTTCAAAAATTAAATTTAATTAATGAACGTATCAGTGATTGAAGTGAGCAGTTTCATATACCTCTCTAATTCTAATGTGAACTCCACTTTTGTGGTCACCGACGTAACACCGAGCTATCAGTTTCTCAAGTGATTCATTTGCGTTCATTTTCTCTAGTTCGCTGACAACAGCTGCAGTTTGGTCGTCTGCAGTGCTACCTCTTCGTCGTACAAAGGAAACAAACCTTTCGTTTGTCTCCCTCAGTAACCCATACCGAATTATTACGACCAGTTGTGGCAAATGTACACAGTATGTGGTTTCGTCAACTTCGATTGTGAGGCAATTTGTCTTCGACAGCTCACGCCTCATGAGTTTAAGGAATACCTCTTCAACTGATTTCGTTTCATTTTGAATTGTTTTGGATAGACCTAAGAAAACCTGGTTTCCGATTTTTCAATGTGCTGCTTCATAACGCAGTCTAGTTCGGACATCAGATCAACTAGATCCCGAAAAATTCTTTGGTACATGGAATTTTCTGTTTCGTCATAGTCCTCGTTAAGGCAAGCTGGAATTTACAGCAGTCATCACTTTACTCAATATATATCGTTTTTTATACAGTTTCACTATACATCTTTATATTATGGAGGTAAGCACTATATTGTTGGCAAATAATCTCCATATTCCCTAAGACTGAAAGTTTAATAAATCAATATAAATGTTTTTTACTGGAACTGTGTTTTTTCATCTTTGTGTGAAAGTTGAGTACTTTTTTTTTTTTAAGTCAGTAATACCATTCTCAGTCCGGTGCTATCACTTCTACACATTTGTCACTAGATAGGTGAAATAGAAACATGCATTTTTGACTTCACTGTCACTCAGCTGCATTATACACCGCAAAGGCCGGACAGTGCAGAATCGGCGTGCCAATCAGTCAAATTCGCCGTGAGCATTGAGGCAACCATCCCACCATCGAACGTCGTAGAACAGGGCTTCACAACATACGTGCTCGCGGAGCAAGCTGTGAGCAGCAAGGCGCGAGCACGGAGCAGCGCGAGCACGCTACCCCCACTACCGGACCAGAGCGGAGAGTGGGGAGAATCACGTGGGGCACACAACAGCTGCCGCCAGTCAATGTAAGTGCGCGGCCACCTGCAGGGATATCACTCACAAATTATTACTGCCACAAATGAAACAAATAAAGGAGAATGTACACATGCCACAAAATTTTATTAGCTTACTATATGCCTCTACATTCGTATTAATTTGTGAACTGTTACTCAATGAAAGGTGTCACTGAAGTGTGGGATTCTCGGTTATCTTGTACTTTTTGCCCTTTACAATTGCGTCTGTGTTCGGAGTAACTGTTCTTGTGCATTGTAGGCGTAGCGTGCAGTTTAAATTTCGATCAGACAATGGGTTTCTTAGGCGCGTCTTGTTACATTTCATTGCAGAGAACAGTTGTTCACAAACATGCGTGGAACCGGACATAGATATTATTGTAGCCGCCAGTTTGTGCAAACGAGGAAATCTATCCTGAGGGAAGTGTCTGTAGAATTCCAAAATGTTTTTCTTGTTCTGAAATCTGTCTCTGTATTCTCTGTCACACTGCGGGTCAATAATTTATTGTTGCAGCTCAGGATGAATCTCTTCAATATTCGCTGAATATGGAGAGGAGAACAGATCAGAATCAATGTCTAGTGCTGCCAGATATTGAAAGCGTTGATCTAATTGTTCCTTAAGGGTAACTAAACTGTGTAAATAACGTTCACAATCTTTGTGATCATCTTGCATGGATGATAATTTAGGAAAATGAGCTACATTTCCTGTTTCCAGCTGACTCACCCATAGTGTCAATTTCACTTTAAAAGCTCGTATTCGATCTATGAAATGAGTAATTAGTAGATCTTTACCTTGTAGTGAAATGTTCAAAGCAGTCAGATGGCTAGTTAAATCTGCTAAGAACGCGAGATCACATTTCCATGAAGGCTCTTTCAATTCAGGAACACACATGTTATTTATTTCCATGAACATATTTATCTCATCTAATAGTCAAAAAAATCATTTTAATAATTCGCGACGACTAAGCCAGTGGACTTCGCTATAATAAGGCAGGCTACCATACTGGCTTTCTACATCCTCAAGGAAGCTTTTAAATAGCCTGTGTTGTAGCCCATGCTTCCTTATATAATTGGTTGTACGAACAACAACACCCATCACATTTTTTAGAGTGATACTCTTTGCACATAAGTTTTCCTGGTGGATCACACAGTGAACGCCCCTTATTTCATTCGGCACGGTCAGTTTTTGCATTTTCTCCTTCAACAGCGCAACGAAACCTGATTTTTTTCTCTGTCATCGCTGGTGAACCGCCTGTAGACACTGAAACTAAAGAATTCTACGACAATCCTATATTTTCAACACTTTCTTCAACATACTTAAAATATCACCTCCGGTTGTAATGTTCTTCATGGCTACTACATCGAGGAGCTCGTCCCTCACCTGAAGATCTCTATTAACACCTCTAATAAATGTGGCAAGCTGCGCTGTTCCAGTGATATCAACACTACCGTCCAGAGCTAGAGAATACGCCATTAAATCTTTACAGATATTTGCAAGCTGGCTCTGGACGTCGTCTGCCATGTCCTGTATGCGACGCATAATGGTCATGTTAGATAATGGCACAATCCGAAACTGTTCAACTTGACATGGACACAAATGTTCCGCTGCAACTACCAAACATTCTTTTATTAAATTGCCATCAGTGAAGGGGCGCAGGGATTTTGCTAAAAGCAAAGCAATTTTGTAACTCACTCAGAGAGCTGCCTCAGTTGATTTTTCTTCGTCGTCCAGATCTTCTTCGGATAGCTTCCTTTTCAGTTTAATAACTTCCTGTGCACGAACTGGTCCATCACATTTTCCACTTCCGTAGTCTTTCGCGTGGTACGACATATAATGTCGCTGCAAATTAAATTTCCTAAAAGAATTCAGCGTTTTGTGACATACTAAACATTTTGCAACACCATCTTTTTCTGTAAAAAGATACAATTCCTCACAATGGGGGCTGAACTGCGAAATCATGGTTGGGGTTACACAACGGCGACTTGACATGATTCTTAACCAGCGAAGTGACTGTTTGAGCTGATCGTAGTACTTTAAACGTTACAGAGTCGGCGCGAATTCAATAGGCACGCTGCGGCCCTGTTCAAACGTGCGCGCGCATTTCCCCTCCCTCCCCTCCCGCCCTACTCGGCGACCTTGCACCTGCTCGCGAGCGCGTGCCTGAGCAGACGCGAGTACTCGCGCTCTAAACCGGCCAGTTGTTAAACCCTGTCGTAGAAGATACCCATTTGGTAAGAGACCACGTCCTGCAGCGTGAAGAATTCCGTAGCTGCCTGTTACACGTCCTCGTCCAACAGGGATCGTCGGCTCTTCAAGGCCTTTTTATGGGAGCGAGGATGTGATAATCCCATGGGAAGAGATCAGGATAATACGACGGGCGCTGCGCTTAAGTGTCTCCCACTTCAGTTGGCACAACATCTGCGATATGGAAGCGTCCGTTATCATGAAGCACCACCCCCCGATGTCACGCGACATTCCACAACGTTCGTTTTTGACGGACATGCTGCGCCATACACATTCTTCATTCTCCGATGAACATCTACTGGTTTTTGCACTTTGGAAGCCAAGAAAAGAATAACAGCGCTTTGGTCCTACTTGGAAGCATTTGGTGACAAATGGCTCAAATGGTTGTGAGCACTATGGGCCTCAACATCAGAGGTCATCAGTCCCCTAGAACTTAGAACTACTTAAAACCATCTAACCTAAGGACATCACGCACATCCATGCCGGAGGCAGGATTTGAATCTGCGACCGTAGCGATCGTGCGGTTCCAGACTGAAGCGCCTAGAACCGCTCGGCCACATCGGCCGGCGCATTTGGTAACAACATCGGCATTGTTCACGTTTCCGAATTTAGCGCGCGCAATTCGAAAAAACGCGAAATATAGATTAGTCCATTCCTTATATGTCTATGCTTATATACTCGCATGGAGTCGCGCTACAAGACATATTAGCTGCAGTAACGCCCTCAAACGGAAACATTTTTATCGCCCCTTACATAACATATACAAGAAATGGTCCTATTACACTGACATATAGCACACTGCTTCAGCCCTGTCCAGGACAGTAAGGAAACTGTCGATGTAGTTGCAGGCCTGCTTCCATGTGCAGACAAATACCTTCTCCCAAATACCTTCTCCTGAAGTAGTCGACCGTGGCATCCAATCATAAACCTTTTGAAAAACAAAAAACACCAAACACCGACATTTTATTATGTTCACAGCGCTGTGGACATCATGTGGGATGAGCAAGTGTCGAGTATTCGATGATCGGTGTTTTGGGAACTAACGTTGAGGCTGTGGCTAAGTCATGTCTCCGGGATATCCTTTCTTTCAGGAGTGCTAGTTCTGCAAGGTTCGCAGGAGAGCTTCTGTTAAATTTGGTAGGTTGGAGACGAGGTACTGGCAGAAGAAAAGCTGTGAGGAGGGGGTGAGGAGGGGGCCTGATTCATGGTTGGGTAGCTCAGTGGTAGAACACTTGCCCGCGAAAGGTAAAGGTCCCGAGTTCGAGTCTCAGCGCCAACTAAAAGAAAGGCAGAGGAAATGCATGACTGTCGTGCTCGGCACACAGCCCACGTCCCGACGGACGACATTCGTGCCGTCCATGCTACGCAAGTCGATTTACAACATATGCACGTACCGATGGAACCCAACAATGATCCTCCCCGCTCATATCAACAACGCAATACTGTTTGGTCCGAAGACGTTTAAGTACAAACTGGGTTGAAAATTAGTTGCAATACTCGTTACACAACAAAACAAACCATTCGCAGAATGAAATTATCTCCACTTATACCCCGTCTCCCGTAGCTAATGTTTGTCTGTTTCTTTCTCCACTTCCAATGCCTGTCTGTTATACGTAAATAAAAGATTTATCTATTCTTACCTCAAATATAAACGGGATTTCTGCAGTTCACAAAATTTTATCCCTAGTGCACTTTGTACATTACAGTTGTTTTGACGTAATATTCCTTCAGGAAGTTACCGCAAACATCCTCAACAACATAAATGGATATGACGTTATATATAACATTAACAATAATATAAAATGCGGCACCGCGATTCTATACAAAAATTCTCTAGAGCCAGACAATGTCCAAATGTTGCCAAGCGGACGCGCAATTGCGTGCAATATACAGGGCCATTACAAATGATTGAAGCGATTTCATAAATTCACTGTAGCTCCATTCATCGACATATGGTCACGACACACTACAGATACGTAGAAAAACTCATAAAGTTTTGTTCGGCTGAAGCCGCACTTCAGGTTTCTGCCGTCAGAGCGCTCGAGAGCGCAGTGATACAAAAGGGCGACAGGAGCCGAGAAAGCGTATGTCGTGCTTGAAATGCACTCACATCAGTCAGTCATAACAGTGCAACGACACTTCAGGACGAAGTTAAACAAAGATCCACCAACTGCTAACTCCATTCGGCGATGGTATGCGCAGTTTAAAGCTTCTGGATGCCTCTGTAAGGGGAAATCAACGGGTCGGCCTGCAGTGAGCGAAGAAACGGTTGAACGCGTTCGGGCAAGTTTCACGCGTAGCCCGCGGAAAATTGGCTCATGCCACAACTGGAGACTGACAGCGCCGACTTCATCTTTCAACAGGATGGTGCTCCACTGCACTTCCATCATGATGTTCGGCATTTGGTAAACCGATAGATCGGTCGTGGTGGAGATCATGATCAGCAACTCATGTCATGGCCGCCACGCTCTCCCGACTTGACCCCATGCGATTTCTTTCTGTGCGGTTATGTGAAAGATTCAGTGTTTAAACCTCCTCTACCAAGAAACGTGCCAGAACTGCGAGCTCGCATCAACGATGCTTTCGAACTCATTGATGGGGACATGCTGCGCCGAGTGTGGGAGGAACTTGATTATCGACATGACGTCTGCCGAATCACTAAAGGGGCACATATCGAACATTTGTTAATGCCTAAAAAAACTTTTTGAGTTTTTGTATGTGTGTGCAAAGCATTGTGAAAATACCTCAAATAATAAAGTTATTGTAGAGCTGTGAAATCGCTTCAATCATTTGTAATAACCCTGTACAAGGCATGAGATTTATCAATATTTACGCCCCCTCAGGGACAGATAATAGACGAATGCGCGCAGCATTTTTCAGTCACGAAATAGTTCACTTGTTTGATACTACACGTCCCATAGTTCTCGGTTGCGACTTTAACTGTGTAACAGACCCTTCTAACCACCACCCTACGGCCACTATGTGTCCTGAATTAGTGAAACTATTGACCGCCAAAGATCTGCGAGACACGTGGCGCCTCCTTAACCCACACATAACGCAGTATACGCACATATACAATAGTGGAGCAAGCAGAATAGACCGCATATACGTCTCTCAACAGATTACAAACAATCTAAATAGTGTAGACATCATCCCTGTCGCGTTTAGCGACCATTGTGGTTATGTTGCTGCCACCCACCTACAGCGTACAAATGAAACACCTACTCCCAGGTTGTGGAAGCTTAATACGAAACATCTTGCCGCGACAGACTTCCGCTCGAAAATGCAATCTGTATGGCAGCATTGCTTGCAGAAAGAGAAAAACTACAGCTCAGCACTAGAGTGGTGGACTTTCTACGCAAAGCCGCAAATTAGGATGATTGCTCAATGTTATAGCCAGGAGGTATCCTTCTCGACGCAGCGCACAACAGAATTTTACCAACAATGCCTCAAAGATGTGTTCAACGTCCCTGTCGGACCAAATGAAAATCTCCGCCTCCGCTTAAACCGAATTAAAGCAAAGAAAAAAAAAACAATTTTTAAATAAAAAAAGGAAAAAAATCTGCCATGAAGTTTCATATCAGCGCACACTCATTCTGGGAACGTTGAGTTAGATGGAGCAGGTTATTATTTTCGTTAAAGATCATAACGTTTGAGTTCGCAATGTTGTCTTCCGCACATCCCTCCTATTACAGAATACGAGTTAAGTGCCTGGACATCAGTTTTCTAAAGCAGTATGACGCTATTCTCAAGATATTCGAAAAAATAAGTTTTAAAAATTACATTTCCGGTCGCTGTTAATTACAAAACATTTATACCCTACTAATATGTGTGCCAGTAACTGAGTGCAGAGCGCAAAGATTTATTCACCTCAAACTTGTTGGCAACAGCTTCTTCTGCGTCTAGTTAAATTGCTGTTTATTAGCAAATGGAAATGTTAATTGACAAATATTGGAGCATGCTTTTTGATAGGAAAGCAAATTACTATTCTGATTACTAGACACATGGAAATGTTCATATTCACAATGAATGAAACTTTGATACAAAAGTGTTGGGGACTGAATTGTAGTATCAAAGTAAAAGTCCTTCACAAAATAAGGTACCTTGTGTGTTTATATCTGATTAATAACAGAAAATAAAAGATATTATTTTTATTAAAAATTGAGCTTTGCTTGTGTTATTACTGATACCTGTCACTCATTAAACTTAAAGAATGAATATAGGGCGTAACGCCCGATCGATATGAGTGTCATTAGCGATGGAGCACAAGGTCGGATTGTGTCAATGATGGGTAAGGAAATCGGGCGTGCCTTTCAAAGCAATCACCCTCCCGTTTGCCTCGAGTGATTTAAGCAAATCACGGGAGACTTAAGCCGAAATGGCCGGACGCGAGTTTGAACCGTCGTTCTCTCGAATGCGAATCCAAAGTGCTAACCACTGCTCCACCTTCCTCTGTGTTCTTCAAACTCCGCTCAGCTTTGTATGATAGCAATGGTTTCGCCGGTTTACTGCCAGAGGCAGCGTCGCTGCTCTCCCTGTGATGGCAGAGTTTTGCTAGCCTTTTAGCAAGGTAACTAGTATTGTTCACCGAGGGAAGACGTCAAGTTCGTCGCATTATGGATGACAATCCGTAACTGGGAAAAGTGTCCCTTGAGCACTGTGGTGCCTCACACATACACTCCTGGAAATTGAAATAAGAACACCGTGAATTCATTGTCCCAGGAAGGGCAAACTTTATTGACACATTCCTGGGGTCAGATACATCACATGATCACACTGACAGAACCACAGGCACATAGCAACAGGCAACAGACCATGCACAATGTCGGCACTAGTACAGTGTATATCCAGCTTTCGCAGCAATGCAGGCTGCTATTCTCCCATGGAGACGATCGTAGAGATGCTGGATGTAGTCCTGTGGAACGGCTTGCCATGCGATTTCCACCTGGCGCCTGAGTTGGACCAGCGTTCGTGCTGGACGTGCAGACCGCGTGAGACGACGCTTCATCCAGTCCCAAACATGCTCAATGGGGGACAGATCCGGAGATCTTGCTGGCCAGGGTAGTTGACTTACACCTTCTAGAGCACGTTGGGTGGCACGGGATACATGCGGACGTGCATTGTCCTGTTGGAACAGCAAGTTCCCTTGCCGGTCTAGGAATGGTAGAACGATGGGTTCGATGACGGTTTGGATGTACCGTGCACTATTCAGTGTCCCCTCGACGATCACCAGTGGTGTACGGCCAGTGTAGGAGATCGCTCCCCACACCATGATGCCGGGTGTTGGCCCTGTGTGCCTCGGTCGTATGCAGTCCTGATTGTGGCGCTCACCTGCACGGCGCCAAACACGCATACGACCATCATTGGCACCAAGGCAGGAGCGACTCTCATCGCTGAAGACGACACGTCTCCATTCGTCCCTCCAATCACGCCTGTCGCGACACCACTGGAGGCGGGCTGCACGATGTTGGGGCGTGAGCGGAAGACGGCCTAACGGTGTGCGGGACCGTAGCCCAGCTTCATGGAGACGGTTGCGAATGGTCCTCGCCGATACCCCAGGAGCAACAGTGTCCCTAATTTGCTGGGAAGTGGCGGTGCGGTCCCCTACGGCACTGCGTAGGATCCTACGGTCTTGGCGTGCATCCGTGCGTCGCTGCAGTCCGGTCCCAGGTCGACGGGCACGTGCACCTTCCGCCGACCACTGGCGACGACATCGATGTACTGTGGAGACGTCACGCCCCACGTGTTGAGCAATTCGGCGGTACGTCCACCCGGCCTCCCGCATGCCCACTATACGCCCTCGCTCAAAGTCCGTCAGCTGCACATACGGTTCACGTCCACGCTGTCGCGGCATGTTACCAGTGTTAAAGACTGCGATGGAGCTCCGTATGCCACGGCAAACTGGCTGACACTGACGGCGGTGGTGCACAAATGCTGCGCAGCTAGCGCCATTCGACGGCCAACACCGCGGTTCCTGGTGTGTCCGCTGTGCCGTGCGTGTGATCATTGCTTGTACAGCCCTCTCGCAGTGTCCGGAGCAAGTATGGTGGGTCTGACACACCGGTGTCAATGTGTTCTTTTTTCCATTTCCAGGAGTGTAGTTCATTATCCTTGTCGCACAGGGAGCTACAAATCCCGTATCCAATGAAACGAAATGAAGGACAATCGTTGTCCAAGGGGCAGGTCCTAAACATAATTAGGTACGGGGAAGATCATCTACAGCGTAGTAAAAGACAATTATGTACAATTTTCGAATAAGTCGGCAGCAGTATGACTGTGTAGTGCATAAGAGAAACTAGGGATACTCAAGGGAGAACAAGGTGCACTTGTTACAAAACCTGCTACAGATTGTGAATGATGGCGACCTAGCACGTTATGCACTTCAGAATGCGCGAGGCATAAATTAATTACATTGATATCAAGGGAAAAAGTGGATGGTTGCGTAACTTCAAACAGTGCTGCAGAACTGGAAGACGTAAGGTAATGGAACCGCAAACAAAGCATCAATTTCACGATACACGGCAAACTGCGGAGTCTGTCCGAAAATTTGTAAATGAGATAAACTTATTTCGTTCTTCGGTAATGAATTAGTTTTAAACTCTGGCCTATCGGAATTTTAGGAGGAAATGCATTTGAAAAATCATTGGAAATTAGAGTTGCCAAGGGAGCTGAATCAAGATTAACTAACATCAATGAATGATTGCATTAGTCTACAATTATACTGACTGTTAAACTGGGTGATAGATTGGCTGGAAAATTATTTTTTGCATTTCGAGAACTTAGAGGTGCTTTGCCACCTATGATTCTTGACGTGGGTGTGATTTTGCAAGGGCAGTCGGAAATATTTATGTCACAGCAAGCACGGGTGGGCAAATGGGTATAAGAGAACTACAACTATGGTATGACCACTACTTTTGGCCAATATCTGGTCAAAATACACTCCTGGAAATTGAAATAAGAACACCGTGAATTCATTGTCCCAGGAAGGGGAAACTTTATTGACACATTCCTGGGGTCACATACATCACATGATCACACTGACAGAACCACAGGCACATAGACACAGGCAACAGAGCATGCACAATGTCGGCACTAGTACAGTGTATATCCACCTTTCGCAGCAATGCAGGCTGCTATTCTCCCATGGAGACGATCGTAGAGATGCTGGATGTAGTCCTGTGGAGCGGCTTGCCATGCCATTTCCACCTGGCGCCTCAGTTGGACCAGCGTTCGTGCTGGACGTGCAGACCGCGTGAGACGACGCTTCATCCAGTCCCAAACATGCTCCATGGGGGACAGATCCGGAGATCTTGCTGGCCAGGGTAGTTGACTTACACCTTCTAGAGCACGTTGGGTGGCACGGAATACATGCGGACGTGCATTGTCCTGTTGGAACAGCAAGTTCCCTTGCCGGTCTAGGAATGGTAGAACGATGGGTTCGATGACGGTTTGGATGTACCGTGCACTATTCAGTGTCCCCTCGACGATCACCTGTGGTGTACGGCCAGTGTAGGAGATCGCTCCCCACACCATGATGCCGGGTGTTGGCCCTGTGTGCCTCGGTCGTATGCAGTCCTGATTGTGGCGCTCACCTGCACGGCGCCAAACACGCATACGACCATCATTGGCACCAAGGCAGAAGCGACTCTCATCGCTGAAGACGACACGTCTCCATTCGTCCCTCCATTCACGCCTGTCGCGACACCACTGGAGGCGGGCTGCACGATGTTGGGGCGTGAGCGGAAGACGGCCTAACGGTGTGCGGGACCGTAGCCCAGCTTCATGGAGACGGTTGCGAATGGTCCTCGCCGATACCCCAGGAGCAACAGTGTCCCTAATTTGCTGCGAAGTGGCGGTGCGGTCCCCTACGGCACTGCGTAGGATCCTACGGTCTTGGCGTGCATCCGTGCGTCGCTGCGGTCCGGTCCCAGGTCGACGGGCACGTGCACCTTCCGCCGACCACTGGCGACAACATCGATGTACTGTGGAGACCTCACGCCCCACGTGTTGAGCAATTCGGCAGTACGTCCACCCGGCCTCCCGCATGCCCACTATACGCCCTCGCTCAAAGTCCGTCAACTGCACATACGGTTCACGTCCACGCTGTCGCGGCATGCTACCAGTGTTAAAGACTGCGATGGAGCTCCGTATGCCACGGCAAACTGGCTGACACTGACGGCGGCGGTGCACAAATGCTGCGCAGCTAGCGCCATTCGACGGCCAACACCGCGGTTCCTGGTGTGTCCGCTGTGCCGTGCGTGTGATCATTGCTTGTACAGCCCTCTCGCAGTGTCCGGAGCAAGTATGGTGGGTCTGACACACCGGTGTCAATGTGTTCTGTTTTCCATTTCCAGGAGTGTAATTTGGTTTCAAAAACAAATGTTGATGGTGTTGAGACAGCAGCCAGCCACAAATTTATTTTAAGTTCCTTTATTCAACTTGGTTTCACTTGTTTCGGAGACTGCGAATAAAAATCATACTCCATTGGAGCAAACTATCGTTCCGGAAAGTATGTGACACTGCAGTTCGTACCACCTGGAACCACTTGACACATTCAGCCTCTGGATGTTTGTTTCTTCTTTGCCTATAAAAGATATTATCGCACTATCTGCAGCTACGCCTTAAAGGATAGCCAGTTTCACGATAAACTCCGCGACAGACTGTTTCATATTCGGTTGCATACCATCACATTCCATCAATACTCCTCACCCCTTTACGCCAATAAGTTTCTAAATGCATTCATTAAGAGAGGATACATAGCTGAACGTCCTGCAAGGTTTTTAGCTCACAAGGAGTTTACCTTCGATTTTGATGGGTTGGACATTTATGATCACTGTGGCGCGACATTTTTCATTCCGTGTTCGTGGTGCAGGTAAATGATTTGTTTTGTACAAAGTGTGATACATACATCTAATTTGAAAGACGATCTCAGCACCTCCATAACCACTTTCTGTCGGCCTCCTGATGTCATGATGAATCATTAGCAGCTAATATTCTTCCTGTTATAATTGTTAACACGACACTTTCAAATGAGCCTCACAAAAGATTTACTTTGCTACCTCTGACTCAAGGGGTTTCTTGAAGGAAGTGCTTTGTGATTCCTCTCTAAGACACTCAAATAGGTCATGAGTCACCCTATACTTACATCTGCCACCACGGACAATGCTGAAACTCGGAACTATTTCATCCATCCGCCAACTAGTTCACAGAATCACATTTATATGCCTAGTGTACCATTTAATCGACTGAACATTGCAGTTCCCATCTGTTGCCTGCAAGTTACCTGAAGGTTCTACCAATCTAGTCGTCGGACGGTTTATGCCGAGCGTCAGTCAGTCTGTAAGTACCAGTCAGAATGTTTACTATTTGGGTTACTGAAAGTAAACTTCCTGAGTTTCAGTTAAATTAGCTAATATATTAGGTTAGAATAGGTTCATCGGCGACGCCCCTTCTCTCAAATTCTTTTAATAAATGATTGTCATTTTACTCATGTGTTGCTGCCAGTAACTCTTGTTTTCAAGGATTGTCATTTTACTCATGTGTTGCTGCCAGTAACTCTTGTTTTCGAGATATTTTCCTGTGAAAAATATGTAGCTCGCGTGCCAGGAGGCCACTTCTGTTCAGCTGCATACACGAGGGACGTTCAATAAGGAATGCAACACATTTTTTTCTCGGCCAGTTTCGGTAGAAAATATTCGGAATTTGTTGCGGGACATAGTGGAATATTCCCGCTTCGGACCTTATGGTTTCTTGAATTTCCGATAGGTGGCGGTCCTATATGTAGCCTTGAAAATGGCGTCTGTAACGAAGATGTGTTCCAAGCATGGAGGTAAGAATAGAGGGAGACGCCGTGACGTCACGGCTGCTAAGCTATGTGAAGCCGAGGGTAGCCATCTCAATCCGACCAAAACATTGCTGCTGTAAGCTTGTGTGCATAGGCTTGTCGCTCGCTTTTGGAAGGATTTTGCGCTATTATGGTGACTTGTGTGGTGTTCGGATGTACGAATCGTTCTGATTGTGATGCGAAATCGAAGGGAATAACATTTCATGTGTAAGTTGTCTCGTTAAGTGTGATTTTACAACTTCATTGTGAATGAACGTGTGCTACATCGGTACTTGTACTATAGCGTGTTTCCCTCCTGTATGATTTTAGATTTCCTAAAAATGAAAGTCGGAAAGCTCTGTGGGAGAATGCCGTGAGGAGGAAGAATTGGCGTGCGTCTAAATGTAGCACTATATGTTCTCAGCATTTCCGAGAAGAGGACATAGACCGAACTTCCCTTTCAACAGTAAGGCTCCGAGAAAATGCTGTAGCATCAGTTTTCCCTACACACCCAAAACATTTGCAAAAGGTATGTTAATTCAAAGAATTAAATTCTTATTTTTCAAGTTCACGTTTCAGTATAATACGTACGTATCGTCGATAATCGAAGTGTTGAGTAACTCACTTCGTCTTCATCATGTACCAAATTAAAAGCTAACACTACATTAACTGGCGTAAAGTATAGGCCTAAACAGGACACTGTGTAGATTTGTCATTCTATGTACCGTACTTCAGTAAATATTGGTGGTAATAAACAGTGTTTCCCAGTAGTGTAACGTAACTGAAATGTCCCAGTACGTATTACAAACAAGATGTATTTATGGGGCTTTGGAGGGAGGATATAGCTAACTTAGTTTTCAGTTTCTATTATTTAGTTTGTGATACACGGTTATTATTGAATTAACAAAATTGTATCGTTTACATTGAAGACTAGCTATTCGTAATATTACATTAAAAACTATTTTTAATCAGAAGAAATGCGGAATTTCGCCTTTACGAGATTTTATTTTAAACAAAAACTCTGAAACAACAAATCTGATGACGTTACATGCGTATATGGTGCAATTAGCGACTGTAATACACGCAGCGCTATAGCACACTGGCAATGTTTTGGTCAGTGTGTCATGGCAGCGAGCCACGCCCCCATGGCTTCAAAACGTAGTACGGCTGGGATACGTAGCGTCATCTCCCCTTATTCTTACCTCCATGGTTCCAAGCAGAGTGCTGTGTCCTTCGACCATAGATACTAGTAGAGTGGCCTTGCTGTGCAGAAGTTATAGGGCTGGTGTGGCTCCAATATAAACCATGGGACTGTTGGCAAAACGTGGCGGAATTTCAAATCAGCAGTCTGCCATCCTATGTTTGTATCGTATTTTCTCCACATTTCTCAATTGACTGCCAAACGCTTCCAACAAAAATTACTTTTTATTTTCGAAAAATTATGCCAGAACTACAATTGACCTGGATTTGTTCACAATACCATTTATAAAAACTAACAAATATATCGAACACCACTCTGGTGGGCAGTGGGACTAAATTACTATAAACTATCAATTAAAGTAAAATGTCGTTAAAAATCTTTTAAACAGTAAGAGTGGGCCCGTGTAAAAACTTTAAACATTGGATTCGCCTCATTTTGAGCTCTAGTCACTTATAAAAGAAAATGTGATATGGGAATTATGTCAACTATAGGTTCCAAAATTGTCGACTTTAGGAGCAGGTGCATTTTACAGTATCAACGTCAGGTGCACTTCAAAGATACAGTTCCTACTATTTTCACAAAAGTTTAAAGTATCAGTTTTAAAAAAATTTTTAGATGAGAGGTGAGACTTTGAAGATTTTCCGTTTCAGGGCCTGTATCCAAAGCTGCCTTCGGTTTTTTTCATCCTTAGGGAACCTATGAGTAGGAACGAGAAACAGTTATACTTACTTCTGTAACCGAATTATCACACATACTTTCCTAAATGTAATATGAGTCTGACTTTACAGGCATCACTTTCAACACTTTAATTTACGTGATACTCTATATCAAGTGTACAAACATATAAAAGTCACTTCAGCAGATTTCAATAAACGCATCTGCACTATCATAGAAACACTTACACGTGAAATGTAATGCCATTTCCTTCGACAAAAGGCTGAGTACAGCCATAAGCGCAACACGAAACAACCATGTTTTGCCAACATTCACGTGACTTCAGCCCAGAGATGTTGGAGCGACGAAAATGACGTCAGGGCCAGTCTATTACATTTATGGTCGAAGGTTGTGACTCAGTATCTTGTGGCAGAACACCAGAGAATCGCAGATATTCATAAGCACATGCAGAATGTCTACGGCGATCTGGCAGTGAACAAAAGCACGGTGAGTCGTTGGTCGAGGCTCTGTCATCATAGAAGAAAGGTCTCGCAAACCTGTCTGATGTCCCGTGTACCGGCCGGCCGCACACGGCTGTGACTCCTGCAATATTGCAACGTGCGGACACTCTCATTCGAGGTGACCGTCGGATGGCAGTCAAACACCTCCCTTCTTAATTAGACGTCTCTGTTGGCAGCGCTGACACACTCGTCCGCCTGCTGGTGTTCTCAAAGGTGTGTGCCTGCTGGGTTGCTCTCCAGCTGACGTAAGAGCATAAAGAGCAAAGAAGGATCATCTGTGCGGAAATGCTTGCGCGTTACGAGGCTGATCGTGAAAGTTTTTGTCTAACGTCTATGTGGCTAGGCAAATTAAACATGATATGTCTGAGTGGGCATCCTTCCAGACTGCGATTCTTCTCAGAATGGAGGAAGACGAAGCAGTCTGCAGAGACAACGGAAAGTCATAGAAATCAGGTGACTCAGACAAACATGCAAATACATTGAAACGTCCCCCTAGCAAAATTATAAACTAATGTGCCGGTAAACTTCTACGTTATGTGATACAGAGACAGCTGAGTAAAACTGAACGTACTCAGACATTTCTCTTTTTCTTACTCTGAGCATCAATAAACTGACCCACAATATTTTTAGCGCAACGCAATCTGACTTTCAACAATCCCTATAAAAGAATAGCCCTGATTAACAATAACCTATACCTTTCATGAATCACTTACCTCAAAAAAATCTTCGTTACTCGAACTACTGCAATACAGTGAGCGCCAATACTGCCAGCTAAATAAATGAAGGCACTAACTACTGATAGGCACAGTTAGCAAGTGAAGGATGTTGGTAGAGAACAAACAATGTATTTACCTTAATAGTGTTCGAAAGTCATATATATATATATATATATATATATATATATGTCTGTGGCTGATTGGCATTGTTGGACTATTCGCTATTGTAGTGTTGGGCAGTTGGATGTGAACAGCGCGTAGCGTTGTGCAGTTGGAGGTGAGCCGCCAGCAGTGGTGGATGTGGGGAGAGAGATGCCAGAGTTTTGAGAGCGTACGACATGGACGTGTGTCGGTCAGAAAAAGGAAATTTGTAAGACTAGACGTTATGAACTGATTATATATATATATATATATATATATATATATGTGTGTGTGTGTGTGTGTGTGTGTGTGTGTGTGTGTGTGTGTGTAATCAGTTCATAACGTCTAGTATTACAAATTTCCTTTTTCTGACTGACACACGTCCATGTCGTCCGCTCTCAAAACTCTTGCATCTCTGTCCCCATATATATATATATATATATATATATATATATATATATATATATATATATAATCAGTTCATAACGTCTAGTCTTACAAATTTCCTTTTTCTGACTGACACACGTCAATGTTGTCCTCTCTCAAACCTCTGGCATCTCTGTCCCCACATCCACCACTGCTGGCGGCTACAAGTAGCACAAGAAGATTCAAAACAAACACAACGACTGAGACAAACATACAAAAAAAACACAATAACAACAACAGCAACCAGACCCGAATACGAGTCCACGAAGTGCAAACTGTACATAAAACCAATATGCTTCGTCCATGATGGAAATACCCATGTCGCAAATAACAAGAATCTGAGACTAAAACAATAGAAATAAACAGGAGTAAGACGTCACAAAGACGGAAACTACAAAAGACAAACAACATATCGAAACCATAAAAATGTAAGATAAACCAAGAACTCATGCACAGCATACCCTCAGCGAACAACAAAGATAAACAAAACTGCTACAGAGGCACCGACAGCAAACAAAGACATTATACACAATCTATTACAACAAGACTAACAGAGAACAAATAACAACGGCAAACATGACTGCCATGGAAGCACTAATGAAAACACAAATGAGAAAACCAACACATCAATAGATTCCAACAATAAACAGGTAAAAGATAAAAAAACAACAATTGACCTTGAGAAGAATCTGCACTTAAGCAGACTCGAAAACAGAGATGTATATCAAACAGCCCTGCGGTTCGTAACACGACTTAACGATCCAGAAGGAAATAAAACATGTTACCCAACTACGGAACAGACTGATCACATGGCCCTACGAAGGGCAAATCTTCTTTCCTACTGGCACACGAGAGCTCTGTAGACTTCTCCGGGTTGTATCCACACGAAGTGGAGAGGGTTTGGACCTATACGGACTCTAAACGGACTCAGTGAGACCACAGAGGCGAGTCCACTTTGAATTTAAAGAAACTGGATCCAAAAGCTATGCAAACTCAAGATATCCCCCGTCGTGTAGATCGTACAACTGAATTGTATGAGGAGTCTAATGGTTAGTGCTGAAGTAAGCAAGTTGCTGGATGACGTAAATGCGTATGTCGATTGTTTACAGCAATCTTACATGTGTGACGGTAAAATATCTTGTCTTCAAACACAGTATCGGACAATAACAGGGGTAAAGGATGCCAAAGCAGCAGTAGTGGTAACACACGAATTAGGGGAATAAAAATAACACAACTATGTACTGAACAACTTGTAACAGCATAAATCACACTTGGAAGGGAATCGTGGATAGTCACGTCATTATATACACAGTACTCATATGACATAAAACATCTTACAAACTGAATTAGGGAAGTAGCAGGTTACTCTAGGCTCAACAACTACTTATTCTCGCGGTCATCAACGCACGCTCAGCGCTCTGGCATGCTGATCGGACAGATGCCGAAGGACCTGTAATGACGGGCAACGTAAATAAGTGCAGCCTTTTTGTGCTCAATAAGGCAGGGCAGGAGGTATCAGTAACATAGGCATTTCGTTAGAAAACGTAACTTCTGCACCACATATTACTGACTGGCAAGTACATGACAGAACAACACAGATATTTTACACTGCCTCGAATGTGACAGGCTGGATGAGTTGCGGAGCCCTTACACCCGAGATAGCTATGTGGTAGAGCCTCTAATATAAATCTATGTACTTTCCCATAATTTTTTGTTTATGCCTCTTAAAAGGAATATTCTTGTCATTCTAGAAATTTTTTCATGATTTTGTAACATGCCATGAAGTGATAATATGTCATAATCTCTTTTCATCTTCCTCAATTTTTATCTTTTATTCATAAAACAAAAATTTTAAGAATCTCAATTCTTACATACCATTACGGATATACTTATTTAAGGCTGCAATATCATTCATCCTTATTACAAATAAGAAATACAAAATACGTTTCACATTATGTAGATTTACAATTTCAAATTGTGAAAATACTGTAAGTTTGCTGTTTATGTTTTTATGTAAGTAGGCTGTTTATGTTTTCTTTATGTAAGTTTGCTGTTTATGTTTTTTTATTGGCAACGTTACGTAGCACTCTCTATATGAAAAGTTTGAATTGTTGTCTGCCATTGTTGTCATGAACTGCGAACAGCGCGTAGCGCTGGGCAGTTGGAGGTGAGCCGCCAGCAGTGGTGGACGTGTGGAGAGAGATGGCGGAGTTTTGATAATCTGTAAGACTGAATGTCAATTATGAATATTAAGGTAAATACATTGTTTGTTCTCTATTAATATCTTTCATTTGCTAACTATCCCTATCAGTAGTTAGTACCTTCAGTAGTTTGAATCTTTTATTTAGCTGGCAGTAGTGGCGCTCGCTGTTTTGCAGTAGCTTGAGTAGCGAAGATTTTTGTGAGGTAAGTGATTTGTAAAAGGTATAGGTTAAAGTTAGTCAGGGCCATTGTTTTGTAGGGGTTATTGAAAGTCAGATTGCGTTGCGCTAAATAATATTGTGTGTCAGGTTAAGCACAGGCTTGTATAATTGTTCTAAGTGGACGTTTCATATGTATAATTTGTTTTAAGGGGACGTTTCATATGTCGACCCTTAGCCTAGGATACCTCACTGGAATCTTCTGATTTTTTCTTGTAGTTTGTGTATTTAATGTAGCTTTTGTTTATTGCTAGTGCGTAATTGTAGAGAGAATCTCCTGGGTAGTTGCAGACTTTCATTGTTGCACAGTAAAACAGTTGTGGCATGCATGTAGATTTGCACCAAGTATTTCGCAGCTGCAATTAACTAGATATTATTTTCAGTGCTATGTTAATGTGTTCTCTTATTTTTGCTATTCAAATTGTGCTTTTCTGTGTTATCGTGTGAAATATTGTGAAAATAATGGCGTGTGAAAAACGTAACACTCGACTCCAAAGTAAACTGAGAAATGACAGTGAAGACGAAAGCAGTGTGTTGGCCCCACCATGTAATGAGTTAACTAATATTCAAAGTAGTAATTTGGTAACTGTGCATAGGGAAATGGAGCGGGCGTCAGACAATGGCGTAGGCAGTGAAACAGGTAGTGAACAGGGAAGCATTATCGATCGATCGGTCGGCAACAGCTCGCCTCAGGAATCCGAAATGACAGGACACAATTTTGCAAATACTGTAGATTCAGGTTTTGCGTCCTCACCGTTTTCTCAAATGAGTCAAGACACATTTTCTGCTTGTCAAAATGTGAATGCTGCCGGTGAAAACGCACTGCCAAAAAGCATAGAGAAACAGATTCCAGACACTAATACATTATTATTGCAATTAATGCAACAAATGGAACAAAATCAGAGACAGATGGGACAAAATCTTCAAAAGTTAGACACAATGGAACAAAATCTTCTAAAGTTAGACACAATGGAACAAAAGCTTCAAAAGTTAGACTCAGTGGAACATATGCTTGAACAAACACGTGAAGATTTAACTACTGAGTTACATAAAATAGAATCGAAATGTCAGAAAGTCTGTAATGACGTAAAAACACAAATTTGTGAGCATTTCCAACCTATTTTTTCGCGTCATGAGAATGTATTACAGAATCACGAAGCAGCCATAAAAGAGCTGCAAACCATTGTTCATGAAAATCATGAGACCTTGTGGGCTAAAATTGACTCAGTTGCATCTACCGATTCGGTTACGCAACTGGCAAAAACTCAGGAAAACTTAAAGAACACAGTAGATTCGATTTCAACACAAATGGACACTCTGAAACTTGGTTCAGAAAAACACACTGAGGAAATGTGTTCACTATCGGAGAAAGTAGCCGAACTTTCGGATCAGGTCACTAACTTATCTACAAAGGTAGATGATGATCTGAATGACACAAGACCCGTAGCCTTCACTGACACAGAAGACTATGAACAAATTAGAAAATTCAAACAAAATCAAAATCAAATCAATACACAGTACAAAAGAGAAATCCGGGAAGTACAAGATCAGTTGACACAGGTAATACAAGAATTACATATTTCAGAGGATACTCGCGCTCCAACACGGGAAGAGGAACTTAGAAATACGGAAAAGCCACAAAATAATAGCACAGGGCATTTCGGTAATTATGAAAGAAATTGGCAAGGTACACCGAATTTTGAGATGGAACCGCCGAAACGACGTAACAATGACCGATATGTGACTCGCCGACATGATGATTTTGACTATAAGCTGTTCATTACTACACGTAAATTCAAAACATTCAAGAATTCTGCCAACGACATTCATCCACAAGCGTGGCTCCATCAATTCTCTCATTGTTTTCCTCCCAACTGGTCATTAGAACACAGATTAGAATTTATGTGTGGCTACTTAGAAAATGAACCAGCTGTAAGAATGCGATCGGTCATTCACGATTGTCACAGTGAAGGAGAATTTTACCATGCGTTCCTCTCAGCATATTGGTCACAAGCTACACAAGATCGCGTAAAACATAGCATCATGATGATGAAACACTTTGAACAATCTGAATTTTCCAGTCTTGTCAAATATTTTGAAGACATGTTGCACAAGAATCAGTACCTATCAAACCCATACAGCCCCTCAGAACTCATCCGTATTTGCTTAATCAAACTGCCTGAACATTTACGACATATTATTTTGGCAGGACGTTGCAAAGACGACATTGAAGCTTTTCAGGGACTCTTACAAGAATTAGAAATTGACACTGACAATCGCGTAACGCGAAAACAGGAACACAACAATTACAGGTCACATCCGTCGCAATTCCGTGACGACAGAAACAATAAATGGCCACGACAAACCTATTCTTACAACGTAAATCGTGACCAAAACAGACACCACCCATATGATAACCACTGGCAGAGTAATAGTTACAGGGAAAGATCACCTTTCCGCGGTAATGACTATCACAGAGACAATCAGAGAAACAGACAATATGGGAACCAAAATAACTATTATCAAGGGAGACAGAATAACTTTAGACGCAACGGTCCAGCACGCAGTTACGACTCAGGCAGAAATTCTCCACCACATGACCGACAAGAAAGAAACTATCGAACCTACCGACATGACGACAGACGATATGATCGTAACGACAGACCTGAATTGCATCAGAACTGGCGAGTTTTAAACAGAGCTGGGCCCTCTGGGCAAGGCGAATTTGTGGAAGTTAGGTCTCCAAATCCCAATAACGACGCGCGCCAACAAAGAGACAATAGGCGATGACTCACACCGCTGGCAGCCACAATATGTACTTATGAAACTGATGACGCTGCTGCCATAGCTAGTAATTACGTAAAAATGGAAGACATTAGAGACATCTTACTCCAGGAACACGACGTAAAACATAACAACATTGCATATCCTGTGATACACATTACTGTAAATGACGTAAAATTTACGGCAGTACTTGACTCTGGCAGTCCTATTTCAGTAATTAGTGAAACAGCTTTTAGCAAATGCAACAAATCGAACGATTGCCCCACACTTCCGTTACGTAAGATTAAATTACAAGGTGCAATCTTTGGAAAAAGTGTAGATGTACGCCAACAAACCAATTTAGAATTCTTTTGCCAAAGCCACAGCTTCTCTATGAACTTCCTTATTGTTCCATTATTGTCGACGGAAATTATACTGGGAGTAGACTTTTTGAATGAATATAAAGCAATCTTAAGCTTTCACGATGCTGAAATAAGTTTAGAGAAAGAAGGTAAGTCAATAGCTTTGAAATTTGAAGACTGGCTCTCAAACCATGATGAGGAAATTAATCGGCTTTACGTTCTGTTAGACAACAGTTCGGAATTTTCTACGGAACTAGACACTAACAATCACTCTGCAAGTACTGACAGGGATGACATCGACGGCATATTTGAAATTAATGAGTTAATTCAGAATAAAATTCAGACAATTGAGAATTGTAATGACACTGATAGGCAGGACCTTTTTGAGATTTTACAAGCACATTCCACAGTTTTTACTCACAAAACAGGAACAATCAAGGGGTTTCAATACCAATTTCGTGTTCGTGAGCATACTAAATTTTGTGTTAGACCATACGTAATTCCAGCACATTATAGGGACCGTGTTAGAACAGAAATACAATCTATGCTTGACGAGGGCATTATTGAGCTTGCAGTAAGCTCATACAACAATCCGTTACATGTTGTTGAGAAGAAAAATGGATCGATCAGACTTGTCTTAGATTCGAGACAAATCAATACTATCATTATTCCTGAAACAGACAGGCCACAGACGATGGAAGAACTTCTTCAAAATTTTAATGGTGTAAAAGTGTTGTCTTCCATTGATCTCAGATCCAGCTTTTATCAGATCGAACTTCATCCAGAATGTAGAAAATACACAGCTTTCCTTTGTTTCGGCGTTTGTTATCAGTTTCGGAAACTTCCTTTTGGTTTGAACATTTCTTCAGCAGCATTCATTCGCGGGTTAAATTCCATATTACCTGAGTTCTTAAAACGTCACATCACCTTATATGTGGACGATATTCTAATAGCAGAAGCTTCATGGGAACAACATAACCGCATCCTCAACAGTTTGTTACGTATTTTTGCAGAATCTGGAATTACAGTTAACTTGGAAAAGTCTGAATTCGGTAGGTCAAAGGTGAAGTTTTTGGGACATATTATTTCTTCTGAAGGCATTCAGCCGGATCCAGAAAAGTTAGAAGCAATCAGAGCCATTCCAGTTCCATCCACAAAAAAACAAGTCCGCAGTTTTCTAGGTCTCGTAAATTTTTACCGTCGTTTTCTGAATATGCAAATTCTAGTTACACCAAAACTTTGTTCTCTCACTGGAAAAAATACTATTTGGAACTGGGACGAACAAGCACAGTTGGAATTCAATTCTTTGAAAGAAGCGTTACTTCACGCGCCAATACTAGCTCATCCAGATCTGTCACAAGATTTCTGCCTTAGCACTGATTCTTCCAAAGTTGGTCTTGGTGCCCATTTATTTCAAGAAGCCATAGAAGATGACATTACTGTTCAGAAAACCATTGCTTTTGCTAGCCGAGTGCTAACAAAATCTGAAAAAAATTATTCCGTTACTGAATTAGAAGCTTTAGCTATCGTTTGGGCATTTAACAAATTCCGTTTCTTTCTTTCTGGTAAGCACGTAAAAGTATACAGTGATCATCGTGCATTACAATTTCTTATGTCTTCAAAATTAAATCATGATAGGTTAAAACGTTGGGCATTGTTTCTGCAAGAATTCCGCTTCACAATAGTCTACATTCCCGGCAAGGAGAACATTGTTGCGGACGCGCTGTCACGCGCACCGGCTGGGCTTGAGAAAAGTAACACAGAAGGCAACCTCGAGAAAAATTTCAGTATTCTTTACATTCAGAAAGTCGCCTTTGAAAACTTCATCACCACATCTTTAAAGGACATTGCTCATGAACAAGATAAAGATCCGATTTGGAAAGATATCAAAAGTAAATGGCATGAAAAGACACACACTCAGATTCGGCATTATTACCTGGTTAGAAACAAGATACTCTTCAAACGCTGCACTGTTGATGACAAGCTATGGGTACTTTGCATTCCAGACGATTTTGTTAATAAGCTCATTTGGTACATTCATTTCAGCTACGCACATTTTGGTCCACGAAAATGTT
The DNA here is from genome assembly GCF_023864275.1 of Schistocerca cancellata. Classification (NCBI taxonomy): domain Eukaryota; kingdom Metazoa; phylum Arthropoda; class Insecta; order Orthoptera; family Acrididae; genus Schistocerca; species Schistocerca cancellata. The sequence continues at coordinate 78,546,685 of NC_064632.1, forward strand.
ATCATATTCTTCGAACGACTTGTTATTTTCACAATATGGAAAAGCGAATTCGAAGAGTCTTGTCTATTTGTAAACTTTGTCAAAAGGCGAAACCATCTACTATCTCACATCGTGCTCCGTTGTTTCCTATTATTCCTTCTAAATTAAAAGAATTTGCTGATGTTGATCTCTTGGGACCGCTTGTCAGAACATCTAATGGATTTGCATACGTTCTAGTCGCTGTTGAACTTACTTCAAAATTTGTTTCTTTCACTCCGTTACGTAAAGCCACTGGACGGTCTGTATCCAACGCCTTTGTTAAAAATTTCTTACGTGAAGTGGGACACGTTAGTAAAGTCATTTCAGATAACGGACCGCAATTCAGATCTGCTGTTTGGTCACGCATGCTTCGGAATCATAAAATCAAACCTGTTTTTATTTCATTGTATTCACCACACTGTAACCCGTCTGAACGGATTATGAAAGAAATCAATAAGCTTTGCAGACTTTATTGTCACAGAAAGCATCAGCATTGGGACAGATATTTACACTTATTTCAAAATGTGCTGAATGAAATGCCTCATGATTCCACTGCTTTACCACCTACTCTTGTACTGAAGAATGTAGAACCTCCGAACAGAATCAGAGAGCTTGTACCTTTCCCGAATACACGTAAACTTCGACACAAAGACATAATTGATTTGGCTCTTACAAATATAAAATCTGCAGCAGACAAAAGGAGAAAACTACACGGTAAAGCAAATGCAAAGAAATTATGTATTGGTCAGAAAGTTCTCATTAAAGCTCATTCATTGTCACACAAGAAGAAACACTTGAGTCACAAATTCTTTCTAGTTTACAATGGACCTTACAGAATCCGACGTATACCACATGATAATTGCGTTGAAGTTGAAACTCTGCGTACTAGGAAGAGTAAAGGTTTACACCACATTTCTCATGTAAAACCATTTATTGACAGATAATCTGCTTTTTAACTTAGTCTTTGCAATTTTCACTTCACGCTACTTGTACAATTTGTCACACTGAGAAACTGTTAACACGCAACATTTTGGTTTGCTTACGAGTGGATTCTGGATTTGAGGTGCTTTATGTGAAATGCCAGATGACACAGTGGTTAGTTTATGTGACAGCTACACGATTATATCACGATGTTACTAATGAGTGACAATTTACAATGTCGCTTTTGCGGTGTATCTGTTTTATATCTGCACAGTTTTTTTTGAATTCTTCTATAAAGTGAGACATGTTTTAGTGGTGACTTTTGTGCTATTGCTACAAGGAGACAGCCTTTTCCGTAGGACAACAATACGTTACAGCACAGTACTTTCCTCATCACGGCAATAAGCGTAATAACTAAGAAATCTATACGCAAAGCATTTCACTTTTGTGTATCATGAGGTAAGTACATTGACTTCTGCAGAACTTAGCTTTCGGAGGACAATAACTACGACACTTCCCAGAGATTATCTTACAGCAAGACGCATATTTAGCGCTACAGGACACGTATTTGAGTGATTAATTTTGTACTTAAAACATTTATTTTTAAAGAGTTTTGAATTACAAAGAAAGTTTTTCGTGATACATTTCATTCCATTGCTGTAATCTGTAACACCTGAGGGTATAATTACAATAAACCTCAGGGGGGTACACGCCTACTTTGTGTACCATGTGTTTGGCAAGCACAAGGAGCCCTAGCTAATATGGTATTTGCTTATACAACTTTACACATCGGTACCATATTTCTCTAACACATAAATTACACACCTATCTGATCATTTAACAGAGAAACAAACATCCTTTTACTACGTCAGTGACACATGTTTACGTAATTACAGAGTTGGATTACTTCACACTTAAGAAATTGTACTTTGTCTGTACTTTGTGCACTGTTCATATTTTTTTGGAACCATTGTGATACTATGAGAACTTTGAATGATGTATTTGGTAAGGGAGTATAATTTTTAAAGTACGTTTGAGGTAGATGACACTACTGAAATGAGCAGAGAATTTTCTTTAGGTTTTGAAATCATTGGAGGAAGCTACGACGTTTTTGACATTTGACTGAGATGTTATGATGTTATTTTTACGACGACGATGTGTATTATGCTGTTGAGGTATGTTTATGTCAATAAAATTCTTGACCTATGAAATGTTTTTATATGAGACTGTCACTGTAGCGGAAACTGCTGTCGTAAATATTTCCATAAGAAATTTAAGTGACCACCTGCACGTGCGTCGTCGGCACACAGCTGTGTCAAACACCTGGAGAACAAGTCATTAGGGTGTGCCTTTCATCGCTAATGCGACACCCTCGTTACTTAAAAACATATGATTACTCGCACTTTGTGCTAATTATTGAAATGCTTATGAATTGACAAGAAATATTTTTACATCTGCACACCTGATTATGACAAGTGTCTTTCTACGAGAGTTGAGAGCCATTAACTTATGAAATGAAATGTCACATGACTACTGAATGATATTTTTATGCTTTGGTTTGTGTAATTGCTTATTTCATTTGATGTCTGGTTTCCAGCTGTGTTGCAGCATTGCTTTTATAAAATGAGATGCATTTGCTAATGTGAACTCTTTCTGTCAACAGATCTATTAAATGATAATTTTGTAATCCACATTCTTTAAAAAAGGAGCACTTGGAAAGGAAAGAACAATAAGAAGTAACTCGTAACAGTAACACTTAATTTTCTTTTCAGGTACATGGTAATATTTTTTTTTTACAATAAGTTGTTATGGTGCACCACTTTAATTACATAGACATTAAGATGTGAATATGCTTTTCCCTTGTCTGCATTGTTGTTTTTACTGTAATATTTTTTCTGCTTGCGCTATGTCATGTTTAGGTATAAGTTGCTGCTGTTTGCAAGGCATAGTGTTATTGAATTTGACTTTTGGTAATTTATGCTGCTAGCTTTGCCAATTTGCATTTCTTTGTCATTTCTGTTTGTGTTGATTTGTTGTGATGCTGCATTGCCTCGTCCTTTGGTATATATATCTGAGCTCAGTAGATTTAAGTTAGCTTAAGAGGGGGTAGACTATATAAGAAACTGACTATGGAGAATAGGTAAAGAATGCATTGCGAAGAAAGATTTGGGCCCCAATGAGTATTGTACAATCAGAAATAATTATTTTGAAAGAAATATGGATAGAATACAGGAACGAGGTATAGGTAGGATTTTCTTGGAAATAAATGATGAGGTAAGCAATGTGTGAACATATAAATACAGAAAGCATGCTTGGTTAGGATTTTTCTGGTGGAAACAAATGTTGAAATAAGACGAAAGATCTATCGAATGAAGTTGTGGGGTGGACTGCAGTACCAAATGTTACACTGAAAACAAACCCTGTCCTTTCCTTTTGTGTTATCCCACTATGTGTTTGGGTACCCGTGTGTATTTGTGTTTTTCCTGTCTTTATGTGTTTAGCTGATGAGAGCTCTGTTGTAGACTTTTTCTAATAATATGTTATTTACTTTGTAAAGATGCTTAGACATTATTTATTCTGTGTTGTTTTAATGCTCATGTGTGAAGTTGAATTTTTAAAAGTGATTCTGATCTTTTATGTATGTACTCATGTCATCATTCCTGTAACACTGATGTATATGTTTATTTCTATTGTTTTGTAAAGCCTGCACTACAAATATTATCTGTATTGTTATGTTTTTAATGATGTATTTTGTACCTTTGTAATTGTATTCTTACGTCATAAAATTGTAATTGACACCAGTTCATCATATTATTAACTTGTAAGCATTCATTTCACTGCACACTTTTCTGTTGGTCATACCATATGGACACTATGTGCGAAGTTGGGACTGTTAGTGTTTGCACGTGTGTTACTAATTCAGCAAGGGACTGGATAACAGCATTGCTGGTTCTAAGGACAATTCCCAAAAACTTTGTGCGTGCACAAGTGGTGGTTTATGGACTTGCTATCTTCTCTGCAAGACTCTTCGATGGTGATTGTGCACCTGCACAGTCGCAGCAGATGGCTGCTGGCCATCTCTACCAGGACTACAGTGGGTCTACACCTTTGCTGACTCACCAGTACCACAGTTTCTACAAGGACTACAGTGGGTCTACACCTTTGCTGACTCACCAGTACCACAGTTTCTACAAGGACTGCAGTGGGTCTGCACCTCTGGTGGCCCACCAATACCATACTCTCTACCAGGACTGCAGTTGGTCTGCTCTGTGATGACCTATCTACCAATATTCGTCAGAACTTCGAATGACTCTGCTGTGGGTTTGCTCCATTGTGGCCCATTACCTGTCAGCATTTCAAGAGTCAGCACTGTCTTTCCGTTGGAAGGACAACACTACTTCTTCAATACTACATGGAAATCCACTACTTCTGTGTGCAATTTCTTTTACTAATGAGAAACTGCAATTACTATTATGATGAACAATCTGGACTGTCTTTATGGACTGTGAGAAAATTTTAGCTGTTGACCAACATTGTATTAATAAGTGTGTGCATTTGATATCTTTGTGATTGTAATTATGAAAAATTTTTTCAAATCTGTATTGGCCAGTGCCCAACACCATTTGTAAAAATTTTTTGTGGGGAGCATGGGGGCTATGTAAGTTTGCTGTTTATGTTTTTATGTAAGTAGGCTGTTTATGTTTTCTTTATGTAAGTTTGCTGTTTATGTTTTTTTATTGGCAACGTTACGTAGCACTCTCTATATGAAAAGTTTGAATTGTTGTCTGCCATTGTTGTCATGAACTGCTATAGCTGGATGCGAACAGCGCGTAGCGCTGGGCAGTTGGAGGTGAGCCGCCAGCAGTGGTGGACGTGTGGAGAGAGATGGCGGAGTTTTGATAATCTGTAAGACTGAATGTCAATTATGAATATTAAGGTAAATACATTGTTTGTTCTCTATTAATATCTTTCATTTACTAACTATCCCTATCAGTAGTTAGTACCTTCAGTAGTTTGAATCTTTTATTTAGCTGGCAGTAGTGGCGCTCGCTGTTTTGCAGTAGCTTGAGTAGCGAAGATTTTTGTGAGGTAAGTGATTTGTAAAAGGTATAGGTTAAAGTTAGTCAGGGCCATTGTTTTGTAGGGGTTATTGAAAGTCAGATTGCGTTGCGCTAAATAATATTGTGTGTCAGGTTAAGCACAGGCTTGTATAATTGTTCTAAGTGGACGTTTCACATGTAAAATTGTTTAAAGGGGACGTTTCAATACGACCTCGGTTAGTAAGGGGTTGCTCTATTTGCTGACCACCTCATGGTGCAACGATCAGCTCTGTAGTGTATTGTGCTATAATCAGGAAATTGAAGAAATGACTTCAGCGTGAACGTCGCCGCGGAAAGGCAAACGAACTTCTCCTTCTCCATGACAACACAAGCTTTCACACAGGTCGGCGCACCAGAGAGTAGCTCACAAAACTTCACTGGAGTGTTCTTCCCGAATCACGATATAGACGGCATCTCGCACGTTCCGACTTCCATCTGTTTGGCCCAATGAAGGAAGCGTTCCACGGTAAGCAGTACGTGGATGATAGGGAGGTTACTGTTGCTACAACACGTTGGCTCCTACGTCGACAAGTAGAGTGGTACCACGCGGTCATACAGGCCCTCCCAATAAGGTGGCATAAGGCCGTCGCATTGAATGCAGATTATGTTGAAGAACGGTGTTTTTCGCCAAAAGAGTGGAGAATTGCCATGTGTATGGGAATCGTGAATACCAACAAGTTTTCAGGGAAAGTCGCGTGGGATTAGCCGAGCGGTATAAGGAGCTGCAGTCATGGACTGTGTGGCTGGTCCCGGCAGAGGTTCGAGTCCTCCCTCGGGTATGGATGTGTGTGTTTGTCCTTAGAATAATTTAGGTTGAGTAGTGTGTAAGCTTAGGGACTCATGACCTTTTCAGTTAAGTCCCAAAAGATTTCACACACAGTTGAACATTTTTTTTTCAGTGAAAAATTACTTATTGAATGCCCTACGTATTTATGGCAGGAGGTTCACGACCTGGCATCTTTATGACGGACACATAACCTAGAATATAACGCTTATGCTGCGTTAAAGAAGCTTCAAATTCCCTGATAACTGAACTTCTATTCGTGTCACAAGTATAACGCAACCTATGAATGTTAAATGGCAAATATGTCATAAACCTACTGTATAGCGATACCCTCTGGGAGAAATTTTGAAACTGGCCGTCTGTTAACCTAATGGATAGAGGGTATCGTACCTGCACTTCGTACTATGGCAATTAGTAGAAAGTAGAGACATAAACTTTGTAAGAAAAGAGAGCAAAAATGTTCCCTTAAATGAAACAATAAACGGTCGAAAGCCTAATTAAGGTTATTAATGTGAAATCATTATCTTCAGTGGATTTAAATATACTCTTGCACAAGGGACTTTCATGAATTCCGTCTTACTAAAGTGCAATGAACACACACAATTACCAGGCAAGATGTATAGTGGATAGCGGTAGCTATTAATAGCATAGGTTAGCAGCCACAGAAATGTAAAAGAGACTTTACTCCTGTAAACTATAATTACTACCTCAACCATTACTTAATTCAAAATGGTTCTACTCCGTCAGTGGTCTACTCCGTGAGATACGACAGCTGGTACGGTAGTGTAGTGTTATGGCGTGCAGTCAGCGCCGCCACGCTTGTCGAAAACGACAGGGAAGAGAAGTCTGTGAGAAGAGGTCAGCCAATTGAACACTGACAAACCCCCTTCATGGAGTACAACGCGACGGCAGCTGCCTCTAGGTGAAGAGGACCTAAGAGCAGTGCCCGACTAGTCGAGGCCACTTCAATAGCAGTATCAAGATTAGCCACATGGATAGCAGCATCAACGCTAGGCACTTCCATAGCAGTTCAGGCTTTTGTTAGAGATCAGGAGCCACTGTAAAGACTGATTATTCCGTATGTCGCCCTTTGCTTGCGACACATCTGTGTAATTGCCAAACTTAACTATCTGCAGTTGTCTTTTTGTAATAAAACTCATGAACATGAGTTGTATCATAGTTTGCCTAGTGAACTGAGCATGCAGGTTCAAATGGTTCAAAAGGCTCTAAGCACTATGTGACTTAACATCTGAGGTCGTCAGTCCCCTTGACCTAGAACTACGTAAACCTAACTAACCTAAGGACATCATACACATACATGTTGGAGGCAGGATTCGAACCTGCGACCGTAGCAGCAGCGCGTTTCCGGACTGAGGCACCTGCAACCGTTCGGTCATAGCGGCCGCCCGAGTATGCAGGATTCCTAGACACAACAAGATTGGCGACAGAGCAGCCAGCTGCCACAGATTTTGTTTTGTCCTGGGCTTTTGTGTTTTGCTGATGCCTTAATTCTGCCTTGAGTTCTCTTTGCAGGGCTGTGTTTCCATGTACTCGTATTAACTGTGTCTCTTACAGTGTTCTTCCTATTCAATGTTTTCAGGTGCGCGTAGCAGAAATTTTCTTTGCTTGTCTCCTTATTTTTATTGCTTCCATTGTCTGTTTATTGCGTTTGCCTATTCCAAAATGAGCAACTCCCACCCCCTGCTCAGGCGCCTCAGCTGCGAGCAATAGTGGAAACGCAGCTAACGATGTTTCACTTTCAGACGCAGAAGATTGCAACCCTCCTAAACACGGTACAGCAGTTACTGGTAACAACTAACGCAGCACAACAGGCAACAACTGCAGCTGCCTTTTCACCAATTTAACGAAAAAGAAGAGGAATGCTTCGAGTGGTTGCAACAGTATGAGGCCCACATCATTGCTCACAAAGTGTCAGGTGCTGTGAAACTACATTATTTTTTGTCAATGATAGGAAGTGCAGTCTTTCGCCTCATTCAAAAGTTGTTCCCTAACGCCACTTCGAGTGAACTTTTCTATGGCTAGGTTTAATATTGTGTAACTAACTACTATGACCAACAAGTGAATGTGGTGACAGCTAGGTACCAATTCTTTCGTTGCAAGAAAAGGTCAGAAGAAATTTATCGCGACTGGGTAACAGATTTGCAAGGTATGACGAGGAAATGAAAATTCAAATGAGCTTGTGGTGCTTTATTTTCCCACGAAATTTTACGTTATGCACTCGTGTACAATGTAAGTGATGTCAAACTTAGAGAACAGATTTTGAAAAAGTCAGATCCATCTGTTCATCACATAGTGTGAATTCTAGATCAGTATTATTCAGCTGCCGTAGCGGCCGATAAATTTGAGCAGCCTCCAATTTGTCGGGTCGAGTCATCGCTTGCTCATGGCTGGCCAAGTGAGCAGCAACAGCCCGCGTGTGTCAAGGCGCGTAAACAGTTCTCTACATAGGCGGCTACGTCAGTGAACAAAATTAAGTCATGCCCTCGGTGCTATTCATGGCACAAACGCCAGGACTGCCTGTCCAGACAAGCACAGCTTTACGCTTGCGGCAAAAAAGGCTACGGAAAAAGCATAAGAATTCCGTCCACTCACAAAAATCTAGTCACAAGGCTCTTGTCATCGATGCAGTCTATTCAAAGCCTGCTGCAGGCATTAACAAAAACTAGCAAGCAAACAGTTCCTTCAGTGCTACGCCAGTCCGAAAAACGTTTTGTTCATTTTTATCTTAGTTAAAACGTGTGGAAATTTAGTTGGACTCGGGTGCCTCTGTTACATTGCTGAATCGCAACATATATGAACTGTTAGGCTCCCCACGCCTGTCTAAAACTAGCACGCATCTGACAGCTTACAATGGACAAGATATTGCCGTTCTCAGGAAAAATACTTTGCCTGCCATGTATCGCTCACATACAGAAGTGTGACTTTCACTGTGCCGCAATCACGCGATTGTGAGAACATACACTCCTGGAAATGGAAAAAAGAACACATTGACACCGGTGTGTCAGACCCACCATATTTGCTCCGGACACTGCGAGAGGGCTGTACAAGCAATGATCACACGCACGGCACAGCGGACACACCAGGAACCGCGGTGTTGGCCGTCGAATGGCGCTAGCTGCGCAGCATTTGTGCACCGCCGCCGTCAGTGTCAGCCAGTTTGCCGTGGCATACGTAGCTCCAACGCAGTCTTTAACACTGGTAGCATGCCGCGACAGCGTGGACGTGAACCGTATGTGCAGTTGACGGACTTTGAGCGAGGGCGTATAGTGGGCATGCGGGAGGCCGGGTGGACGTACTGCCGAATTGCTCAACACGTGGGGCCTGAGGTCTCCACAGTACATCGATGTTGTCGCCAGTGGTCGGCGGAAGGTGCACGTGCCCGTCGACCTGGGACCGGACCGCAGCGACGCACGGATGCACGCCAAGACCGTAGGATCCTACGCAGTGCCGTAGGGGACCGCACCGCCACTTCCCAGCAAATTAGGGACACTGTTGCTCCTGGGGTATCGGCGAGGACCATTCGCAACCGTCTCCATGAAGCTGAGCTACGGTCCCGCACACCGTTATGCCGTCTTCTGCTCACGCCCCAACATCGTGCAGCCCGCCTCCAGTTGTGTCGCGACAGGCGTGAATGGAGGGACGAATGGAGACGTGTCGTCTTCAGCAATGAGAGTCGCTTCTGCCTTGGTGCCAATGATGGTCGTATGCGTGTTTGGCGCCGTGCAGGTGAGCGCCACAATCAGGACTGCATACGACCGAGGCACACAGGGCCAACACCTGGCATCATGGTGTGGGGAGCGATCTCCTACACTGGCCGTACACCACTGGTGATCGTCGAGGGGACACTGAATAGTGCACGGTACATCCAAACCGTCATCGAACCCATCGTTCTACCATTCCTAGACCGGCAAGGGAACTTGCTGTTTCAACAGGACAATGCACGTCCGCATGTATCCCATGCCACCCAACGTGCTCTAGAAGGTGTAAGTCAACTACCCTGGCCAGCAAGATCTCCGGATCTGTCCCCCATTGAGCATGTTTGGGACTGGATGAAGCGTCGTCTCACGCGGTCTGCACGTCCAGCACGAACGCTGGTCCAACTGAGGCGCCAGGTGGAAATGGCATGGCAAGCCGTTCCACAGGACTACATCCAGCATCTCTACGATCGTCTCTTTGGGAGAATAGCAGCCTGCATTGCTGCGAAAGGTGGATATACACTGTACTAGTGCCGACATTGTGCATGCTCTGTTGCCTTTGTCTATGTGCCTGTGGTTCTGTCAGTGTGATCATGTGATGTATCTGACCCCAGGAATGTGTCAATAAAGTTTCCCCTTCCTGGGACAATGAATTCGCGGTGTTCTTATTTCAATTTCCAGGAGTGTATTTGGCCTTGATTCAGTGACAATGACAGTGTAGCTCGCTTGCTGAAAGAACTCCCTGAACTATTTTTGAAGGTCTGGGCAATGTTAATAATTTTGTTGGACATACGAAAGACAATGCTCAGTCGAAATTTTGCCGCGCCATATCTGTTCCCATTGCATTACGGAACAAAGTGACTGCTGAACTTAAAGAACTGCGGAGGTATTGCGCCCATACAAGCTAGTCAGTGGGTCAGTACACTGGTTTAGCCCTCCAAACCTTCAGGTCACATTCGCCTCTGTGTTGACTTCAAGTCTACAGTCAATCGACAAACTGTGATTGATACGAATACTTATCCTTTGCCACGCCCAGAGGATCTCATGGACAGATTAGGCGCTGGTCGCCACTTTTAAAAAACTGATTTGGGCGACGCGTATCTTCAAATACCATTAGATGAAGACTGTCAAATCATGTGTGTTGTGAACACTCATTTGGGCTTGTGTAAGTATTTACGTTTGCCTCTTGGCAGTGCTTCCGCTCCCGCCATTTTCCAACCATATTTTGAACAGCTGACTGCTCATGTACCAAACTGTTCAAACTATTTGGACGGCATTGTCGTAGCTGGTCGTACACCTGAAGAACACTTTGCAAAATTTACGTGCTTTGTTTCGTGTGTCGTCTGATACAAGACTAAAGTTAGACAGCATAAGTGTGATTTTTTAAACCTGAGTTGCAATATCTTGGTCATGTCGTAAAATGTCAAGGTGTACACGCGCTTCATGCTCATTTGTTATCCATATGTGACCTGCCAGTTCCTCATAATGTCACAGAATTTCAGTCAGTCTTAGGGAAAGTGAACCATTATATTCGGTTGATACAGAATGCTGCACAAATCGCTGCTCCATTGCATCGCTTGCGTCTCAAGAAAGTCTCCTTTGTTCGGACAGATGAGTGCCAAGAAGCTTTTCAAAATCGTAAAGATGCACTGCTCAGTGAACGATCCTTGGTTCACTTTGATGCTGAGAAACTAATTGTGTTAAAAGTTTAAGCTTCCTCTTACGGGATTGGTGAAGTGCTTTTACACTGAATTGGTGATAAAGACAGGCCTACTGCTTTCACTACAAAAGTGTTGTCCAAAGCTCAGCGTAACTATTCGCAAACAGAGAAAGAGGCATTGGCTATTGTGTATGGTGTCATCAAATTCCAACACTATTTGTATGGGAGAAAACTCTACTTACTAACGGATCACGAGCCTTTGCAGTCCTTGTTTCAACCGAAGAAATGGGTTCTTGTGCGAACTGCCCACAAATTGCAAAGATGGGATTTGCTGTGGTATCAATGCCAGTACGAGATTCCGTATCGCCTGGCAGTTCTACATGGCAATGCGGAAGCACTTTCACGTCTTCCACTTGGCTCTGATACATCCTTTGACGCTTCTGCTGCATCTTGTTGTCACATCGATGTTCACTTGCTTCAGTTCTTTCCTCTGAACTGTAAGAAAATTGCAGAGGCCACGGAAGCTGACTCAGATTTGAACAATTCACTAAAATACATTCTCACGTCTTGGTCTCGCTCACTGCATAGCATAAAGAACTCTGTTGTGCGCCGATACTTTGCACATCAGCATAGCCTCGCTATACAGCAACGGGTGATTCATTTTCAAAACGACAGTAGACAGTCAAGTGTGTTGATCCACGAAGCTTTGGAAAAAGAAGTGTTGCAGTTACTTCACCAAGGACACTGGGGATTCTTCGTAGGAAACAGTTAGCGCGTCGAACTGTACTTCGCAGGGTTTGTTGTTGTGGTCTTCAGTCCTGAGACTGGTTTGATGCAGCTCTCCATGCTACCCTATCCTGTGCAAGCTTCTTCATCTCCCAGTACTTACTGCAACGTACATCCTTCTGAATCTGCTTAGTGTATTCATCTCTTGGTCTCCCTCTACTATTTTTACCCTCCACGCTGCCCTCCAATACTAAATTGGTGATCCCTCGATCTCTCAGAAATTGTCCTACCAACCGATCCCTTCTTCTAGTCAAGTTGTGCCACAAGCTCCTCTTCTCCCCAGTTCTATTCAATACCTCCTCATTAATTATGTGATTTACCCATCTAAACTTCAGCATTCTTCTGTAGCACCACATTTCGAAAGCTTCTATTCTCTTCTTGTCTAAACTATTTATCGTCCACGTTTCACTACCATACATGGCTACACTCCATACAAATACTTTCAGAAACGACTTCCTGACACTTAAATCTATATTCGATGTTAACAAATTTCTCCTATTCAGAAACGCTTTCCTTGCCATTGCCAGTCTACATTTTATATCCTCTCTACTTCGACCATCATCAGTTATTTTGCTCCCCAAATAGCAAAACTCCTTCGCAGTGTATGGACGCCCAAATAGCACAGATAATGTCACAGTGTCACGCATGTGCGAAAATCTCCGCCAAAGAATTTCTCTGCTTGGCCTAAGCCACAATCACCAAGGCAACGTGTGCACATAGACTTTGCGTGACCTTTTTGGAACACTCGCTGGTTGATTGTGATTGACTCTTGTAGCAAGATTCCTTTTGCTGTGCCAGTGAACTCGACAACGCCACGAAGCACAGTTCAGGCGTTGTCCTCTGTTTTTTGCCTCGCAAGTTTCCCTGAAGTCGTAGTGTCGGACATCGGTCCTCAGTTCGCGTCAAATTCATTTGAAATATCCTATGAACTCAATGGCATACAGCTTCTAACGAGTGCACCGTCCCATGTACAGTCAAACGACCATGCGGAGCGTTTTGTCAGAACCTTCAAGCAGCAGTGGCCAAACTTCGCACTGCACGCACCAAGGATCAAGCACTGCAACTGTTTCTCCCCTCCTATGGTTCGCATCCGCGAGACGGATTATCGCCGGCGGAATTGCTTCAAGGCCACCGCCATCGGACACTGCTCCACATGCTCCACCCTCCTCAGCATCCAGCGCCGAAGGAAAGCCACAAGTATCGCTTCGCTCCGCTTAATATTGGGTTTTTCAGGGTTTTTAGCGGCAGCAGACGTTGGCGCGAGGTAAGATCCTTCGTCGACTTGGCGCTTGCATGTATGTCATTTCAGGCCCACACGGATTGCAGGGCCGACATCACAAATCAAATTCTCCACCGTCATCTGCACGGTGATCCTCCGTATCTCTTACCCGAGACCCACGGATCCGGAGGAGAGCTCGGCCACAGCGGCCGTCAGAGGGGATCATCGCGACATCCCGGGACGACCCCACGGAGACGGAGCCTTCGCCTCCTCCACCTCCTGTCGTCCTACCAATGGAGCTGGACCCTCCCAAGTCGCTGTAGCCGACACCTTCTACATCTTGTTGACCCCAGAAGGTGGACGTGTACCCTTCTGGCCCTTTCCCTGGGGACGTTTCCACCAGAGTGAAGACCAGATGGCTGTGTGCGACTGTACGTCTGAAGTACCCCTGGAGCCACAGCTTCCGATCCATCAAAACGACGACGATCTTGACTCCACTCCCGTTGTCGTGCTCCATATATGACCACAGTCCATCGCCATGGAGGGGAGGAATGTTACGGCGTACAGTCAATGCTGGTATGCCAGTCGCGAATGACAGGAAAGAGAAGGCGGTGAGAAAAGGTCAGCAAATCGTATGCAGGCTTACACCTTCCAGGAAGACAACGCGATGGCAGCGCCCCCTAGGTGAAAAGGACATGAGCGCCGCGCCAGACTAGTGGTGTCCACTTCAGAAGCAGCATCAAGTTTAGCCACTTCGATTGCAGCGTCACCGTAAGGAACTTAGATAGCAGTTCAGTAAAGACTTTTGCCAGAGACCAGCAATCACTGCAAAGACTGATTATTTCGTATACAGGGTGTTACAAAAAGGTATGGCTAAACTTTCAGGAAACATTCCTCACACACAAAGAAAGAAAATATGCTTTGTGGACATGTGTCCGGAAACGCTTACTTTCTATGTTACAGCTCATTTTATTACTTCTCTTCAAATCACATTAATGATGGAATGGAAACACACAGCAACAGAACGTACCAGCGTGACTTCAATCGCTTTGTTACAGGAAATGTTCAAAATGTTCCCCGTTAGTGAGGATACATGCATCCGCCTTCCGTTGCATGGAATACCTGATGCGCGGATGCAGCCCTGGAGAAAGAAGTATTGTATCACAGCCGTCCACAATACGAGCACGAAGAGTCTCTACATTTGAAACCGGGGTTGCGTAGACAAGAGCTTTCAAATGCCCCCATAAATGAAAGTCAAGAGGGTTGAGGTCAGAAGAGCGTGGAGGCCATGGAATTGGCCCGCCTCTACCAATCCATCGGTCACCGAATCTGTTGTCGAGAAGCGTACGAACACTTCGACTGAAATGTGCAGGAGGTCTATCGTGCATGTAAAGGCACATGTTCTAGCAGCACAGGTAGAGTATCCCGTATGAAATCATGATAACGTGCTCCATTGATCGTAGGTGGAAGAACATGGGGCCCAATCAAGACACCACCAACAATTCCTGCCCAAACGTTCACAGAAAATCTGTGTTGATGACGTGATTGCACAATTACGTGCGGATTTGCGTCAACCCACACATGTTGATTGTGAAAATTTACAATTTGATCACGTTGGAATGAAGCCTCATCCGTAAAGAGAACATTAGCAGTGAATTGACGATTGACACATTGTTGGATGAACCATTGGCATAAGTGTACCAGTGGAGGCCAATCAGCTGCTGATACTGCCTGCACACGCTGTACATGGTACGGAAGCAACTGGTTCTCCCGTAGCACTCTCCATACAGTGGCGTGGTCAACGTTACCTTGTACAGCAGCAACTTCTCTGATGCTGACATTAGGGTTATCGTCAACTGCACGAAGAATTGCCTCGTCCACTGCTGGTGTCCTCGTCGTTCTAGGTCTTCCCCAGTCGCGAGTCATAGGCTGGAATGTTCCGTGCTCCCTAAGACGCCGATCAATTGCTTCGAACGTCTTACTGTCGGGACACCTTCGTTCCGGAAATCTGTCTCGATACAAACGTACCGCGTCACGGCTATTGCTCCGTGCTGTTCCATACATCAAACGGGCATCTTCCAACTCCGTATTTGTAAAAATTGCACTGACTGGAAAACCACGTTCGTGATGAACACTAACCTATTGATGCTACGTACTGATGTGCTTGATGCTAGTACTGTAGAGCAATGAGTCGCATGTCAACACAAGCACCGAAGTCAACATTACCTTCCTTCAATTGGGCCAACTGGCGGTGAATCGAGGAAGTACAGTACATACTGACGAAACTAAAATTAGCTCTAATATCTAATATGGAAATTAAGCGTTTCAGGACACATTTCCACATAACATATTTTCTTTATTTGTATGTGAGGAATGTTTTCTGAAAGTTTGGCTGTACCTTTTTGTAACACCCTGTATAGCCCTTTGCTTGCGACACATCTGTGTAACTGCCAGAGTTAAATATCTGTTATTGTCTTTTTGTAATAAACTCATTAATACAAGTTGTCTGAGTGTTTGTCCAGCTAACCGTGTATGCAGAATTCCTAGACATACCATGTAGGATGATATACGTTTCCCTGTGCATTCCAATGGTGCTGCACGACGTGACAGTGTGGTCAACTCCTCGTTTTCTTACATGTGTTTTCAATATATAGCTGATCTCATTCTGCTACATAAACTTTTGTCTTTAATCTGAATGAGGAATCGCATGCTGACCTCCATGTGTGGCATTTTTTTCTTCAGTATGTGTGTATAGTTATCGCATGACTTCTCACCTCATTGGATTTAGAAGTAGAAGTACCGGTTGTTGCTTCCTCCAAGTATTCTTAATTCTCACTGTATTTGGAGGCCTGTCGGTTCTTAAGGTCAACTGTGTCTTGTTGGTAGGTGGCAGCGAAGCCTGGTAAATTACTGCATTCCACTGAACACGTGTTGTTAAACTACTTTTATAGCTCCAACTAAAACAGCGCACCATTTCTAGAGCCATGTAAACGAGCTGCCAAGCTCTCTGTGAACTTGCAGTTCCTGTAACTGACGAATCAACAGCGGGATTAAACAAAGAAGGCACAGAACGAGTAACAAGAAAAACTGAATATCGACCAAAAAATGTTTGCACTGAAATTGGAACAAGACAAACGTCACACATCCGGTAAACAGTCGCTACCGCATCCCGACAGGGGACTCGAGCGGGTGAAATTAAACAGCGACGCGACGGTAGCCGGTTAGTGCTGCTCATTAAACTGGCCCGTCCCCGAGATTAGACAAAGGCGGGGATGGAGGGTAAACAGGAAGAGAGAACAATGCTGCCCAGAACCGGAAGTCAGACGCCTTCGTTAAAGAAAATCCCGAGTTTCCACTAAAACACCTATTACAACATAATTAATGGCCACCGCCTGTGGAAAATAGCAAGGTTAAAAAGAAAAAGAAAGAGACGGCTGCACACAACGTCCGTGCCTCAGGAACTTGCCCTGCTAAACCAGCACGCGCGCTCTAATTACGAGAACTTTTTCCGTGGCAATTACTCCCAGACGCTCAAAATTTGAGCGTTAGAATGAGAAATGCCTTAGCTCGGGAAAGGTAGAAAGAGTATCCGTATGAAATATTAAAATCCGGCAGAAAGTGCGCCGCCGTGGCGGTGTATTTATCAAGGAGACCGTGCAACGGACCGTAACGCGCAGCCCGGCCAACCGCTCTGGTTGAGAGGTGAGCTTGGAATGGCGCCGGAGCACTGCTGGCTCCGTCTTTACTACACACCAATGTATCGTATATTTCTGGTACTCTCGTTCAGTAAGAGACACTTTCCGAGATTCATTTAGGACAAAGGTCACAAATCCCAAAACGCAATGAAGCATTATCAGGCACCTTTTATTCTTTGTTTATGCTGTATACATCTTGTAATACCTTTATCGATTTTCAGTAATTAGTACAGTCTAATTTTATTATGAAGTGTATATTCTGAATGAGTTAAGATCTTTGAGTTGGTGGAGGGAAATGGAAATTAGTGATGTCTACTTGTAACGCCGGAAATGCATATCCTCCTATTTCCATCTATTGTACGATAAATTTATTTTCCTTATTTTTGTTACCTGAATATATAACATTTCTGTGTCTTCGTATATTGTCATTGTTTTACTATTTGTATATATATTTTTATGCACTTATGTCGATGTATAATTGGTTTGTTTCGTAAATATTATTTGTATTTTTACGCTGGGTCTTGCCTAGGGAAAACTGCTATCGAACGATTACATCGATAGATCGTGTGAAGAATCAAAGTGTGTAGGATCTTTGGTAGTGTTAACTCTGTTGCGTGGAGCGCGGGCAGAGGGGGAGTCTCGCTGGGGTGGTGCAGTGGAGCAGGTGTGTTGTGTGACGCTCCCGCGAGTTGCGGCGCTTTCGGGGTTTGGCAGCATGTAATTGCGCTCCACTTGCGATGATAGTTTCTGACATGGTGTCGCGGACGGGTAGCATTAGCTGGCGCACATCAAGAGCCCGTTTCGTCTGGTGACCGTGTCGAGAAGAAGGCGCGCCAACATCCAGCTTCTGCAACAGCGACGGCCGACAATGAGTGACTGTCGCCACCTCCTCGATCGACGGCTTCAAACCTTCAATCAACCAACAAGGAAGACTGGAAGCACGTAAAGTTTTAGAACTGTATGGCAGACCTCAGCCTTTCAAACTTTTAAAATTGTTGCATCACAAAATTACAGCAACTTAGCATGAACGTTTGTTGCTCATTGTCCCAATTGCATTGACAAGCAGGGTCCCTTCCTTTTCCGAAATGAACCCGAGTGTCGTTGAAATTCAAACGCCAGCATTAAAGTAACATAATTCAATTTCGCTGCTTTAATTTCAAAGTTCCGTTAAAGTATTCATAGCTGGCTACAATATCTATGTTACACAAGCACAAATTAGAGTGCGAGTTTTGTTACCGTATTTTAGCTTACCTGTGACTGCAGCTCAGCTTGGTACGTACTAAATTTTACTATTGTTCAGAATCGTTTAATTCAAGTTCAAAGTTAAATCTCTTATTTCTAAATCGCATAGATTCAAGTAGCTTTTGAAACGATTGTTGAGGTAATCCAAGACTAACCGTATTTTATTGAATTTCGATGTGCTTCAGAAAGAAAGCTCACTATTAACTTCAGTCACTAAATTAACTTTCGATTTTCCGGTTTTATTAATTCTTTTGCTAAATTAAGTCAGAGTGTAGCGAAATTTATTACTTCTGACAAACTTTCAGTTTTCACACTACGAGTGTCAACCTTCAGTTGCCACGCTTCCAGTGCTAATTCTATGTGTAATAACCTTTGTTTTTCAGTTACTATACTAATTGTCCTTAGGACTGGCGACCGTAATTTCCCCCAAATCTCAAATATCTAATTACCGTTAGTTAATTGTTAACGTACCGGCCGCACATTTACTTCCTTTATTAACTTTACCCCTTTTCAAAATTAATTTCCACCAGTTTCATTTGCATTTTCCTTTCATTTAGATGTAACCCTCTCCTCCCCCTTTACCGACAAATTAACCTCGGTGACGATTGCTTTTCCCAAATTTCCATTAGGTACATGCGGTCTAATTTTTCACTGTCATTAAGGTCGATAAGTGAGGGGGAGGTTACATACTTTGTAAATAGTTAAAGGTGTGTTTAAATAATGGAATTTTATGAAATATATCTGTTTATAAAAGCAAAATTGTATGTAGAAAACTGGTTCATACTTAGGGATCTTGTATTGTAAAACAGAAAAGACGTAGGGAACCCCCTCCGCTACGGATGGGGCTTGGCGCGCTAGAAAAGGTGGAATCGGCGGTCAATCTGGGCAGCAAGAGAGAGAGCACGCTAGTCAGTCAGTGGCCAGCAGTTGTAGAGTCAACACCGCAGGTGTCATGTGAGGCATTCAGAAACCGAATTCATGATGGAATGGCCTCGGATGTGGTTCCGGCTGCAAAATGATGCTCTCGCATTTGGAATGGCTCTTAGAATGACTAATAAGTCGCCAAGAAGAATTAAATAGAGCATAAATCCGCCGCAAGTGACACCATATAGCCGCCTCATGCTTGCCACCTCTATTGCGCCACTGCTTCACCAACTTTAGAGATCAGATATATATACCAGTATGATCCAGTATACCTGTGTGTGTTTTGCAATAATAATTCAAGTGTTGCAAAATTCGTGTTTGAGCTTTGAAACTGTCCTCTTCATGATACCGAGCAGGGTCCTTTCCTAAACGTGTCAAGACCGAGTATCCTGTTTACGAAAGGACACTAACTTGTTCCTATTGAAATGTGCCTTTGTTTTAAAGAATATAAAAGTTGCTAGTTAAATCATTTGTGTCACAGATAAAGAGAGAGGCACATTATTTGGAACTTGCTAAAAAGCTTTATTTTCCTTTGAATTGTGACTACTTTGTTTCTGTCAAAGTTTAGTGCTAAAGAGTATAAATGTTGTTAGTTAAAATCATTTGCTTCTTGAGTAATGAAAAAGGCACATAATGCTAAACCTGTTTGAAACTTTACTTTACCGAGAACTTATTTCTGAAATTAATTAAGAGTATTGTCAGCGTATATTCCTATAAATCATTGAAAGACAAGTAAGGTCAAGTAGGGATGGAAGTCAGTAGTAATGTGATAAAAATTGTTTCTGAAATGTGTGCATAGTTGCTTATAAAGAATGGGAAAGTTTAAGGGGCCCCCACTTTAACCTTTGCTAGTAGGAGAAAGTTAATTTGTATATGGTTCTTGCTAATGAAATGTGCAACATTTCCACAGTAGAGTGAACATGAAATGTCTTAGTACAGTGTTAACTCATTGTATTTGTGATGTGTATGTGTTAGTAAAAACTTGAAGCCTTATCAGGTTCCACTTAATCTCGTGAGGTCTTAGAGAACATTTTGTGCTAAATTAATTAATGGCGGCCGCTATGGCCGAACGGTTCCAGGCGCTTCAGTGCAGAAACGCGCTGCTGCTACGGTCGCAGGTTCGAATCCTTCCTCGAGCATGGATATGTGTGATGTCCTTAGGTTAGTCTAAGTCTAGGGGACTGATGACCTCAGATATTAAGTCCCATAGTGCTTAGAGCCATTTGAACCATTTGAACCATTTGAATCTGCATACTCAGTTCATTAGGCAAACACTCAAACAACTCATATTCATGAGTTTTATTATAAAAAGACAACTGCATATAGTTAACTTTGCAAATTACGCAGATGTGTCGCAAGCAAAGGGCAACATACGGAATAATCAGTCTTTACAGTGGCTCCTGATCTCTAACAAAAGTCTGAACTGCTATCGAAGTGCCTAGCGTTGATGCTGCTATCCATGTGGCTAATCTTGATACTGCTATTGAAGTGGCCTCGACTAGTCGGGCAGGGCTCTTAGGTCCTCTTCACCTAGGGGCAGCTGCCGTCGCGATGTCCTCCATGAAGGGGGTTGGTCAGTGTACTATTGGCTGAGCTCTTCTCACAGCCTTCTCTTCCCTGTCGTTCTCGACAAGCGTGGCGGCGCCGACTGCTCGCCATAACACTACACTACCGTACCAACCGTCGTAGCTCACGGAGTAGACCACTGAGACATCAACCCTACATCCACCATACGTGTATGCAACAGTGGTTCGAGTTCTCGTAATGTTGATTATCTTTGTAAGACATGTGTTGCCCAGTTCTCGTCGTTTATAAGCAAGATATCATTATGTAACACGACAATAGCCTATCACATGACAATGCGATCCATTAAACTGCACGCATGTGTCTGCTAACCGCGCAGTGCCCAACCATAACCGGTCCATGTAAACGCAGCCCATACCATTATGGAGAAACCAGCAGCTTGCACAGTGTCTTGTTGACAACTTGAGTCCATGCCTTCGTGCGGTCTGCGCCACACTCGAAACCTACCATCAACTGTTACCAGCTGAAAGCCGGAATCATCTGACCAGGCCACTGTTTTACATTAGTCTAGGGAGCAATCGATATGGTCACGAGCCCAGGAGAAGCGCTGCGAGCGATGTCGTGTTGTTAACAAAGGCATTCTCGTTGGTCGTCTGCTGCCATAGCCGACTCACGCCAAGTTTCACTGCACTGTCCTAACGGATATGTTCGTCGTACGCTTGTGTATACACTCCTGGAAATTGAAATAAGAACACCGTGAATTCATTGTCCCAGGAAGGGGAAACTTTATTGACACATTCCTGGGGTCAGATACATCACATGATCACACTGACAGAACTACAGGCACATAGACACAGGCAACAGAGCATGCACAATGTCGGCACTAGTACAGTGTATATCCACCTTTCGCAGCAATGCAGGCTGCTATTCTCCCATGGAGACGATCGTAGAGATGCTGGATGTAGTCCTGTGGAACGGCTTTCCATGCCATTTCCACCTGGCGCCTCAGTTGGACCAGCGTTCGTGCTGGACGTGCAGACCGCGAGAGACGACGCTTCATCCAGTCCCAAACATGCTCAATGGGGGACAGATCCGGAGATCTTGCTGGCCAGGGTAGTTGACTTACACCTTCTAGAGCACGTTGGGTGGCCCGGGATACATGTGGACGTGCATTGTCCTGTTGGAACAGCAAGTTCCCTTGCCGGTCTAGGAATGGTAGAACGATGGGTTCGATGACGGTTTGGATGTACCGTGCACTATTCAGTGTCCCCTCGACGATCACCAGTGGTGTACGGCCAGTGTAGGAGATCGCTCCCCACACCATGATGCCGGGTGTTGGCCTTGTGTGCCTCGGTCGTATGCAGTCCTGATTGTGGCGCTCACCTGCACGGCGCCAAACACGCATACGACCATCATTGGCACCAAGGCAGAAGCGACTCTCATCGCTGAAGACGACACGTCTCCATTCGTCCCTCCATTCACGCCTGTCGCGACACTACTGGAGGCGGGCTGCACGATGTTGGGGCGTGAGCGGAAGACGGCCTAACGGTGTGCGGGACCGTAGCCCAGCTTCATGGAGACGGTTGCGAATGGTCCTCGCCGATACCCCAGGAGCAACAGTGTCCCTAATTTGCTGGGAAGTGGCACCTTCCGCCGACCACTGGCGACAACATCGATGTACTGTGGAGACCTCACGCCCCACGTGTTGAGCAATTCGGCGGTACGTCCACCCGGCCTCCCGCATGCCCACTATACGCCCTCGCTCAAAGTCCGTCAACTGCACATACGGTTCACGTCCACGCTGTCGCGGCATGCTACCAGTGTTAAAGACTGCGATGGAGCTCCGTATGCCACGGCAAACTGGCGGACACTGACGGCGGCGGTGCACAAATGGTGCGCAGCTAGCGCCAATCGACGGCCAACACCGCGGTTCCTGGTGTGTCCGCTGTGCCGTGCGTGTGATCATTGCTTGTACAGCCCTCTCGCAGTGTCCGGAAAAGTATGGTGGGTCTGACACACCGGTGTCAATGTGTTCTTTTTTCCATTTCCAGGAGTGCATATGGCAGTGGTAACAGGCAAGCAACACTGCGTGAAATAAACGGAGAAACCAATGTGGGACGTACGACGAACGCATCCGTTACAACAGTGCGGCGGAATTTGCGACTCATGGGCAATACCTACGGGAGTGGTTTTGTTAACAGCACGACCATCTTCCGCGTGCCTCTCTTGGGCTCGTGACCGTATCGGTTGGACACCAGACTACTGGATAATCGTGGCCTGGTCAAGTGAG
This sequence comes from Schistocerca cancellata, assembly GCF_023864275.1. Taxonomy (NCBI): domain Eukaryota; kingdom Metazoa; phylum Arthropoda; class Insecta; order Orthoptera; family Acrididae; genus Schistocerca; species Schistocerca cancellata. The sequence goes on from NC_064632.1 coordinate 78,569,564, forward strand.
TCTCGATCGCAGTTGGTAAGAGCGGATTGTAGGTTTCTATTGTGGCGCAGGTCCTACTAAGCCACGGACCATGTTACCAACAAGGCACTGTGCAAGCTGCTGGTTGCTCAGAATGTTGTGGGCTATATTTACATGGAACGGAATGGGACTTCTGTTCCACTGGAAATGGCTATCTTCGGCTACTTGGATACCATATGCAACCATTCGTGGACTTCATGTTCCCAAAAAGCGATGGAATTTTTATGGATCGTAATGTGCCATGTCATCGGGTCACAATCGTTCGCGACTGGTTTTGAAAACATTCTGGGCTCTTAGAGCGAAAGATTTGACCACCAACATCGCCCTACGTGAAACCCTACGAACATCTGTGGGACGTAATCGAGAGGTCAGTTCACGCACAAAATCATGCACACGCAACACTTCATAAATCGTGGCTGCCCACAGACGCAACATGGCTCAGTATTTCTGCTGAGGACTGCCAACGACTGGTTGAGCTCGTGCCATGTCGAGTTACTGCACTACGCCGGGTAAAAAGAGGTCCGACACGGTATTAGAAGGTATGGCAAGACTCGACAGTGTATACACGCAGCCAGCCACTGTGAAGTGAATGGATGACGGATCTTCAGTTTGTACCAACAGTGAACGAATCGTGGAAAGAATGAGTACTTAAATTCCTCTGGGACCGCTGTAATTAGTCTCATTCTGTATTCACGATCTTATGTATTCATACGAAAGGGATAAAGTATGTTCCCAGTTCCTGCACTACATATTGATTCACGGAGTAGTTGCTGCCTGTCTTCAAAAGTCTGCAAATTGAAGTTTTTCACAATTCCCGTGATTCAAGGAAACCTGTGACTATTCGCGCAGCCCTTCTTTTTAAATTTCACTATTCCCACTTAGTCCTATCTGATAAAGGTCGTACACACTGGAAATTTATCCTAAGAAGCGACACATGCAAGTGCCTTGTAACCAGCCTCCTTTTGTAGACTGACTGCGTTTTACAAATATCCTACCAATGAATCGTAGCCCGCCACATGCCTTACCTACAACAGTGCCATCCCATACGAATTGTTAGTACCGTATGTTTGTGTGAGCTGACTGATCTCAACTGTGACGTAACGATCTGTAGTCATAAGATACTAATTTCCTGCTTTTTGTAATGAGCACAGTGCTAGATATCTGGGCACTTAAAGCATGTTGCCATTGTTTTCACTACTTTGTAATCTTACCAAGATCTGACATTCGTGCACCTCTTTTCTTGTAGTACTTGATTATACAGGGTTATTTCGAGATTATGTTGCAAACTTTGAACGATGCTGGAGAAGAACAAATGTATCAATTCAGGTAAGGTACATCGGTCAGAAAACGATCGAGTCGAAAGCAGTGAGCGAAAATCGGTCTAGTACCTTACACAGTGGAATACGTGTACTGCTACTATTGTCGTTAAGACTGTAGGATAGACAAGTTTCAGAGGTATGAGCATGGAACAAAACGAGGTAGAAAACATGGGCTCTAAATACGATCAAAAGTATCCGGGCATCCATAAAAACAGACGTTATTCATATTAGGTGCATTGTGCTGCCACCTACTGCCAGGTACTGCATATTAGCGACATCAGTAGTCATTAGACTTCCTGAGAGAGCAGAATGGGTCCTTGAACGTGGTGAGTGATTGGATGTCATTTGTGTCATACGTCTGTACACGAGATTTCCACACTCATAAACATCCCTAGGTCCACTTTTTCCGATGTGATAGTGAAGTGGAAACGTGAAGGGACACGTACAGCACATAAGCGTACAGGCCGACCTCGTCTGTTAACTGACAGAGACCGCCGACAGTTGAAGAGGGTCGTAATGTGTGACAGGCAAACATCTATCTAGACGATCACATACGAATACCAAACTTCATCAGGATCCGCTGCAAGTACTATGACAGTTAGGCGGGTGGTGAGAAAACTTGGATTTCATGGTCGAGCGGCTGCTCATAGCCACACATCACGCCGTCTAAACGACGTCACTCTTGGCTTAAGGAGTTTAAACAGTGGACAATTGAACAGTGGAAAAACTTTGTGTGGAGTGACGAATCACGATACACAGTGTGACGTTCCGATGGCAGGGTGTGGTATGGCGAATGACCGCTGAACGTCATCTGGAAGCGGGTGTAGTGCCAACAGTAAAATACGGAGGGGGTGATGTTATGGAGTTGCCGTGTTTTTCATGGAGGGGCCTTGCACCCCTTATTGTTTTGCGTGGCACTACCACAGCACATATTTTAAGCACTTTCTCGCTTCCCACTTTTGAAGAGCAATTCGGGGAAGGATATTGCATCTTTCAACACGATTGTCTGTTGACTGACAGACATAATTCACGGCCTGTGGCGGAGTGGTTACACGACAATAACATCCCTGTAATGGATTGGCCTGCACAGAGTTCTGATCTGAATCCTATGGAACACCTTTGGGATGTTTTGGAACGCCGACTTTGTGCCAGGCCTCACCGACCGACATCGATACCTCTCCTCAGTGCAGCACTCCGTGAAGAATGGGCTGCCATTCCCCTAGAATCCTTCCAGCACCTGATTGAACGTATGCCTGCGAGAGTGGAAGCTGTCATCAAGGTTAAGGGTAGGCCAACTCGATACTGATTTCCAGCAATAACGATGGAAGTCGCCACGAACTAGTAAGTCACTTTCAGCCAGGTGTGCGGATACTTTTGATCATATAGTGAATGAGCACCTCCTCAGCAGGGGTGATGTGTTTCACGGCAACGAAGATGAAGAAGTCCACGTACCTCTTAAGATATGAATTTCAGAGTCCGTGTTTATTAGGTATTTTCTTTTGTTTATTGTTGGGATAGGAATTTTCTTTTATTTGTCTGATTAATTTAGTATCTTGATCCTATGTGTCTTGAAACTGAGACAGTTTTCAAATTTTTCGTTCTGTTTTTACGCTCATCATAGGAAATAAAATGAATAAGAAACCAGAAATCGGTTACTTCAGAAACCAATTACTTTGAGTGGTTTTAAAAGTTAAACTAGCTTGGAAAAAACGATATAACCGAAAATCGTAGTTTCAGCGACAAACGTCATCTTTAATTCGGTGTCATGAGAAAACCAAAGATATCGGCGGGCAGCCGCAACGTTCCATTCAGTCTCTTCGAACTGGCTGCAGTTCAGTGAAAATAGCTACGACCTTATGAATTTTCCATCTTTAACCATGCCATGAGACGAAAATAAAACCAGACTGACATATTTTATTTGAAGTAAAAGTTTTTCTGCACAATTTGTTTATTTACTCTAGTGATACAAGTTACACAACGAGCTCGTTCCGGCGATTTTCCATTGTCATTTGTAACTGTAAAGATGGTATAATCGGTATAAAATTGTTCTTCGCGTCTATGTTAGTCTGTGTCTACACATGATACTCCATGGTTACGTTCTTCGACCATATGCGTATGCAGGCTGTATTCCCACTGGAAAGGAGGAAGCCAAGCGATTTGCAGACCCGTACTGCCCTTAGTTTCTGGTGTACTGTCGAATACATTGAGGGTTACTTCTCTTTAAGTTAGTTAATCACTTATTTAGATACGTGTTCCATTGATCAATAGCACGGAAAACTGTTGTGGAACGTGTCAAATGCACAAGAAATGCGCACAGGAAACAAGGTTTTTTTTACATTATAGTGTTAAACATAAATATTTCTATTATCTATCCCATTCCCTTAAATGGCACAGAATGCATATATTATATCTCTAGAACTATTTACTCATATTCAAAAATTCATCTGTGATATAGAAGGAGTTGTCAAGGAGGTATGATTTCAATTTGTGTTTGAAGCTATTACTGCTGACTGTCAGACACTTTATTTCATCTGGTAATTTATCAAAAAGTTTTGTAGCAGCATATTTTACCCATCCTGTGCCAAAGATAGGTTAAGTAAAGGATAGTGTAGGTCTTTCTTTTTTCTGGTATTGTAATCATGAATGTCGCTGTTGATTTTAAACTGGGTCATGTTGTTGAGAAAAAATTTCATTACTGAGTAAATGTACTGTGAAGCAGTTGTATGAATTCGCAACCTTTTAAACAGTTGCCTACAAGATGTGTGACTATGAACCCCACACATTATCTAACTACTTTCTTTTGAGCAGTGAATACCTTTTGCCAAAGTGTTGAGTTGCTCCAGAATATTATTCCATATGACATCAGAGAGTGGAAGTATGCAAAATATATTAGCTTACTAATTTTTACGTCCTCAAAATAGGCAACTGTTCTGATTGCAAAAGTTGCTGAACCTAGTCGCTCTTGTGAGATCCAATATATGAAATTTCCAATTAAGTTTATCATCTATATGTACACCCAAAAACTTAGTATGCTCTACCCTGGCTACTGACTTCTTTTGATGTGTTATGTTTATTGAAGGAATTATACTTTTTTGCAGCAGAAAATCGGATGCACCGTGACTTTTCAAAGTTCAGAGCAAGCCCATTCGCAAAAAAACAATTAATAACTTATCCAAAGACCTTGTTTGTATCATTTTCTATTGGACTTTCTTTTACTGGATTAATAATTATGCTTGTATCATCAGCAAACAGTGTCAGTTCACCATCTTATTTCACATAAGAAGTGAGGTCATTCACATACGTCAGGGACAGGAGACAACCCATTATTGAACCTTGTGGAACACCTAATGTAATTTCACCCCAGTTAGATAAATGGCAGACTCCTTTGAATCACTTGAACCATATAAAAAGACTTTTTGCTTCCTGTTCTGTAGATATGACTTAAACCACTCATATACTGTTCCTTTTATATCATATAATTGTAATTTCTCCAACATAGTGTCACGGTTCACACAATCAAATGCTTTGGATAAGTCACAGATGCTCCCACTGGTGACGTTTTACTATTTAAAGACTCTATTACGTGGACAGTGAAATTGTATATTGCTGTCTCAGTGGAACAGCATTTCTGAAATCCAAACTGTGTTTTAGTAAGTATCCCTTTACTGTTGAGATAGCTAACCATTCTTGAGTACATTACTTTCTCAAAAATCTTTGAAAATGCTGTAAGCATGGATACTGGCCGGTAATTATTGACATCTGTGGTTTCCCCCTTTTTGTAGAGAGGCCTGACAATCTTATATTTTAACCTGCCTGGAAAAATACCCTGAGTCAGTGATGCCTTACATATGTGACTCAAAACATCAGTTGTAATTGCTCCACATTGTTTTAATGACTTGTTAGAGATGTCATCTACTCCAACAGAACATTTATTTTTCAAAGATTTAATAGTTTTCTTTATTTTACAAGCGGTTGTTAGAGGAAACTTAATCTGACTAAAATTTATCAAAACTGACTCTTCCATGTACTGCCTGGCTTTTTCTTCTTAACTATTCTCACCAATTTTTTCTCCTACACGTAAGAAGTGATTGTTAAATACATTGGCTACGTGTGTACTGTTGGTTAAGATGGTCCCATTCTCTTTAACAGTAATACTACCTACCCCAGTGTTTACTTTTCCTGTCTCCCTTCCAACAACATTGGATATTGATTTGATTTTATTGCTGGAGTTGTTAATTTCTTCTCTAACATACATATTTCTTGATTTCCTTAGAACTTTTCTCAGTATATTACAATAATTTTTATAGTATTTAACTACTTCTGGATCTTTACTAGTTCTTGCTGTCTCATAAAGTTTTCTTTTTCTTTCTGAAGACACGTTAATACCTGTACTAATCCAAGGTTTCTGTCAAAAGTTTGTGGTGTTACATTTAGTAATTTTCTTTGGAAAACAATATTTAAAAAAGGATATAAATTTGTCAAGAAATATACTGCATTTATCATTAGCATTTGTCTCATTACCTACATCTTGCCTGTTTACATTTCCCCTAACTTTCTCTGAAGTTATTTACAGATACTGGGTTGAGCACCCTCACACTTTTACTTAACGATTTCTGAGGTGTACACCCTGTTAGGTTTTGTAGGTTAATCAGTTATGCATCATGGTCAGATAATACATTTACCACAGGGAAAGCATGTGTTTGTTCTACATCCTCTTGCTGTACAAATACATTATCTATTAGACTACTACTGTCCTGAGCTCCCTAAATTGATCACTGATTCTAAGTTATATGTTGTTAAAAACACTTCTAGTTCACTTTTACTATCAGAATCGCCTAGAAATTTAACGTTGAAATCACCACAGATTAATAACTTCTTATTTTTGTCTGACAGACAGCATAATAAGGAGTTGAACGTTCTTTATAAATAGCTCCCAATCTCCTAGTGGAGACCTGTAAACTGTTACTAATATCAACACAACATTATCTAGCTGAAGTTCACAAGCACAAACCTCAAAGTGCTGATCAACACAAAATTTGCTTACTTCAACAATTCTGTATTTATACCCTTCTTTTATGAAAATGGCAACTCCTCCTTTATCCATACTAGATCTACAAGTGTAAGATGATAGATTATACCCATTTATACTGACATTTTCCATCCCCACAGTTACATGGTGCTCAGACAGACAAAGTATATCAATCTCATTCTTATTTTTGAGATCATCTAAACACATTATCAGCCCATCTACTTTATTTTTTGTTCCCTGATATTTTGGTGAAGTAAGTTGATACCACCCTTAGCTTTATCCCTATTTGCTGCGCATGAAGTTTCTTTTCATCTATTTACCTTGGTTGTTGTCTGTCTGGAATTTGGCTTTAACCTAAAAAACCTGTCTGCCTGGTCTCATAACCACAGGGGTCACCCCTTGTGTGACCGGGGCCTCTCCTTACAGTATCTGCGAATAGAGAAGCTAACTTATCTTGCCCCTTTCCATTAAGGTGCGGGCCATGTGTAGTGTAACCCCAGCTACCAATAGCATCAACTGGAACAACACTCTTCTTAGACTTTGCCAGTGTCTGGAGCATCCCGTTCAGCTCAGTGTTAAGATGCCTTACAACAGTATTTACCCAGGACTGATCATGGTGCAGAAAGACCTCCACAAACCCTCACATTGTGTACCAAGTTTCTGCTCATATTTTATCCAGGTCACTCCTAATACTATATCTTGGATTCATAGACAGGCTGTTTCCTACTCCCCAACTATAATTACCTGATCTTCCTTCTCAAAGTCCTTGCATAGCTGACCTGTCACCTAGCTAAGGCTAGCACTTGGTTTCACAAAACTTGTGACCCAGTACTCTGACCCTAATTTCTCCTGACGCTGTTGGCCTACACCCCTCCCAGGACTGTTACCTATTAGCAGAATTCTTCTTTTCCTATTCTGGTTTGATCCTGTCCTGTCTTTTTTTTTCTTTCTGCTTCAACCTACATTCCACTATATGTGAATGAGGCCCTTCCTCCACTACTTCAGATAGCAAGCCAAACTGATTTGCTAACTGTATTTCAGAAATTTTATCAATTGTTTCCCTTTTTCGCCATTTGCTTGCCATCTTTTTCCAGCGCCCAGAGTCCTTTTCCTCCCTTAGCTTACATAAATCCAAATTCGCGATTTCTAATTCAGCCATAAGGGCAGAAATCCTTGCCTCCTGTTCCGCGATTTTTCAGTCCTTTCTACATAACCTACACGTCAATGGAAGAGCCTCATTATCTACCCTCGTTTCCTCTCCGCTGGACTCACACCAATGAAACCACAACCATAACCTACAGTCTATACGGAACACCCCCTTTTTCAAATTTCTACGGCAACCACCACACTTGTCACACAAGTTATGATAGTAAAACGTAACACAAATGCAGAAAATAACTTCAACAGCACAGTAGTTTCGTAACCTGTACTAATACGTAACTAAACACTAATGTAAAAAAACTTATAAACTTGCTTCAGAAACTTTTAATTAAAGTTTGTTGTGGATAATACTCAATACGTATATGACGAGTTCTCTTCCCTAAGCAGCAGCTGTTCATTGGTTAGGAAATACTATATGGCAACAACCATATTGTGCGCATTTTACTTTATTATGGAGGAGAAATTTTTTATTTGACTATTGCCTTTTGGCTATATTATGAGGGACCTCTGGCCCAACATGTAATCTAGTTGTCTATATTTTTTTCTACAGAAGACGTTTTTATAAAAGTTAAAACCATGGTAAAAGCTTTTTAATAAATCTTGAAATTTGCAAGTGATTCGATGTCTACTATTTCTACAAGAAAATTTCATTCTCCAGTTGCTGCTCCAGCCAAGTACAAAATTTTAAAGCGACGCGGGGTAGCCGTGTGGTCTACGGCGCCTTGTCACGGTCCGCACTGCTTCCCCCGTCGGAGGTTCGAGTCCTCCGTCGTGCATGGTTGTGTGTGTTATCCTTAGCGAAAGTTAGTTTAAGTTAGATTAAGTAGTGCGTAAGCCTAGGAACCGATGACCTCAGCAGTTTGGTGCAATAGGAACCTACCACAACAAAATTTGAAATTACTGGTATGTGTTGCAGGCTGTTTTAGTTGTCCTGCTTACGGGCTTGCACTTATCCCCTTTTTATTATTATATTGGGTGTGCTCTGAACTCCCATCTGTTATCGTATGTCTTCAGTTATTTCGTTATCAGACAGTGAATAGCTCGTGAGTAGAGGCTTTCTCGGCGAATTTCATATATGATGTCCTCACGGGTTGTCAGCCGAGTGGCGTCGTCGTCTTGTAGCAACGTTTCGATGGAATGCGTGTCTCCCCCCCCCCCCCCCCACCTCCGTCACCGCCACCACCGGCCGCTCCAGGCGCATCGGGCGATTCCGTGGGCGCGTGATTGACCGGCGGCGGGAAGCGGAGAGCGGTCCACAGGAAGGTCTGCGCCAGAATGTCCATACTACACCCAATCCTGAACTCAACCACTTAACCAGCTCCCTTCCCTGCACAGTAGGAGTAAATGTGTACCAGGCCCTCACCCGGCCAGTAATGGTATATGCATGCCCCATCTGGGGATACGTGGCAAAGCAGCATCTGGACAAACTCCAGAGGCTGCAAAACCGCACCCTCAGGAGGGCACTGCACCTACCCCTTGGATTCCCCACTGATGATCTGCACCCCGCTGCCGAAATCCCATTCCTCAAAGAAAGATTCCAAAATTTGGCAAGGGCTTTCTAAGGGAGCTCTTCCAGTTCTGGAAATAACCTCATCCACTTCTTAGGTCTTCATGACACGTCCTGTGACAAGTACAAACGCCCTATGACTTTCTTCGACGACTAAGTCGAAGAGAACATCCCTATATCCAAATCCTAATCCTCTTCCTGCCCCAAAATATAACAATCATCTCGCCAACCCCAGGTAAGTACCAGACACATACAGAACATTCATCACATTTCACAGACACCAATAAATCACAGAAAATTCAAACACACAAGTACACAGAGGAGTAAATGCCCCAAGGCTACAAACTCTCCCACACACTCCCCCAAAGAGGGGCCTACATAATACATAGAGAGTTCAAGGTACACATAGGGGATGCATCCTCCCGAGAATTCACGCCTCAGGCAGGTGTACCACAAGGGGGCATTTTGTCCCCACTACTGTACGCTCTCTACACGGCAGACATACCAACAGTCATGACCCCCACAGAAACTGTAGGACTGTACGCAGACGATACTGCTTATTGGTGCTCAGAACTCAAGACGTCAACTATCCATTGGAAGACAGAAAGATACCTAAGACGACTGCAAAGACTGGATGGCAAGATGGAGAATCCGTCCCAACCCATCCAAAACACAAACAATCCTATTTCAATACCGACACCTGACCAAAACGAGATACCAAAACCCAGATGACATACAACTGACACTCTGGGACACTCCACTGAGATTTGGTAATACCGCCAGGTACCTAGGTATGTGCCTAGACAAACTCTTAAATTGGAAGACTCACCTCAAGTACCTACTAAAAAAAAAAAAAAAAAAAAAAAACCGAAAACAGCAAAATCTACTCAGACAAGTACAAGGACGACTTCACGATTGTGATGACCAAACGGCAATACACACGTACAAGACGTACATCAGATCTGTCACAGAATAAGCTGCAGCTGAACTCGGTGGCATACACAGACCTATTGTGGAGCGACTCTACTCGACAGAAAGACGACTTTCGGGCAGCATCTGCAGACTACCAAGACTCACACCCAGAGTCGAAGTATATAACGCCAGTGGAGTGGAGCCTCTACAATCCCGACTTGTCAAACTCAGAGCAAGGTACGGACAGCACATATTAACAAAGCGACCAGACATGGAAGACATCTTAATAAGTACACGACCCACCAGACGACCCAAGTACAAATACGCCCAACCAGCACGTACAGTAGCCCACAACACCAGCAGAGAATTCCCGGACCTGGAACCCTTAATCCGAGAAATCTCACTCCTCCCTCACCTCGACCTCAGACAGAAGAATCAATAACACCAAACACACATCACAGAGAACCCAAACATCACACTCAAAACACGTAGACACAAACTTTCGAGTGCCTAAACCTACACTTACATTCACACCCACACCCACACCTACTCCTACTCCCACACCCACACACCCTAGCACTAAGTTAATTCTAAATATAGTTAATTATAGGAAATAGGCTATAAACACAATAAGCACCATAAGAAGATGAAGGTGGCAAATAAAAAGAGGGACAATGTACAATTCTAATGCAAAAGGCACCACTGCCAAATGCCAAATGTAAAATATGTAAAGCTAGCAACCTACCCTCGCAAACAATAACAGTTGTATGCTCTGACAACCATATACAGATGTCAGCAAAAGCCACCAGTACTCCAAAACTGCTTTACTTTACTATATAATCCTGTAACTCTAGTATATTAAATACACTCCTGGAAATTGAAATAAGAACACCGTGAATTCATTGTCCCAGGAAGGGGAAACTTTATTGACACATTCCTGGGGTCAGATACATCACATGATCACACTGACAGAACCACTGGCACATAGACACAGGCAACAGAGCATGCACAATGTCGGCACTAGTACAGTGTATATCCACCTTTCGCAGCAATGCAGGCTGCTATTCTCCCATGGAGACGATCGTAGAGATGCTGGATGTAGTCCTGTGGAACGGCTTGCCATGCCATTTCCACCTGGCGCCTCAGTTGGACCAGCGTTCGTGCTGAACGTGCAGACCGCGTGAGACGACGCTTCATCCAGTCCCAAACATGCTCAATGGGGGACAGATCCGGAGATCTTGCTGGCAGGGTAGTTGACTTACACCTTCTAGAGCACGTTGGGTGGCACGGGATACATGCGGACGTGCATTGTCCTGTTGGAACAGCAGGTTCCCTTGCCGGTCTAGGAATGGTAGAACGATGGGTTCGATGACGGTTTGGATGTACCGTGCACTATTCAGTGTCCCCTCGACGATCACCAGTGGTGTACGGCCAGTGTAGGAGATCGCTCCCCACACCATGATGCCGGGTGTTGGCCCTGTGTGCCTCGGTCGTATGCAGTCCTGATTGTGGCGCTCACCTGCACGGCGCCAAACACGCATACGACCATCATTGGCACCAAGGCAGAAGCGACTCTCATCGCTGAAGACGACACGTCTCCATTCGTCCCTCCATTCACGCCTGTCGCGACACCACTGGAGGTGGGCTGCACGATGTTGGGGCGTGAGCGGAAGACGGCCTAACGGTGTGCGGGACCGTAGCCCAGCTTCATGGAGACGGTTGCGAATGGTCCTCGCCGATACCCCAGGAGCAACAGTGTCCCTAATTTGCTGGGAAGTGGCGGTGCGGTCCCCTACGGCACTGCGTAGGATCCTACGGTCTTGGCGTGCATCCGTGCGTCGCTGCGGTCCGGTCCCAGGTCGACGGGCACATGCACCTTCCGCCGACCACTGGCGACAACATCGATGTACTGAGGAGACCTCACGCCCCACGTGTTGAGCAATTCGGCGGTACGTCCACCCGGCCTCCCGCATGCCCACTATACGCCCTCGCTCAAAGTCCGTCAACTGCACATACGGTTCACGTCCACGCTGTCACGGCATGCTACCATTGTTAAAGACTGCAATGGAGCTCCGTATGCCACGGCAAACTGGCTGACACTGACGGCGGCGGTGCACAAATGCTGCGCAGCTAGCGCTATTCGACGGCCAACACCGCGGTTCCTGGTGTGTCCGCTGTGCCGTGCGTGTGATCATTGCTTGTACAGCCCTCTCGCAGTGTCCGGAGCAAGTATGGTGGGTCTGACACACCGGTGTCAATGTGTTCTTTTTTCCATTTCCAGGAGTGTATATTATATTTGTTCTCACTTCACTTTACAGTCACTCTAAATCTTAATGTGTACCAAAAACTGCCTAACTGTTCAATCAGAAAAAAGGAACAACGTAAAACTCAAAATTTAAGTTCCCAAAAGACACAACCAACACAACCAACTCAAAGTGCAGTAGGTAGTTACACTCACAAATACAATAGCCTATTTCTGTATTAAATAAATTAACCAAATTTTACCAATAACCAATTAATGTAACACCCAATACAGTAAATGTAACTCACAATCGATACAATCAGCTGGTTATCTTGTCTTCCTTCTCCGTATCTTCATCCTTCTCTTTCTCTTTCAATATAGTATAACTAGATCATGTAAAATAAGTAACTCTATAAATGTAAAAGTAAAATTGTAAATATAAAATTGAAAAACAAAGTAGCATGTAAAATTGTAAAAGTAAAGTTGAAAAACTGATTGTAAGTAAAGACAAATTTGCACTGATGCAACAAATAAAATGTAACAGAATAATGAAATGCACCCTGATGCATCCAAAATGGCGTAAAAGGGTATTGCAGGCCCTCAAACAGCCCGCCCTTCCCCCTCAGGGAAAGGAACGCACAAAAAAGATATCCCGACACTTCGCCTGAAGATAATGGAGACGCATTCCATCGAAACGTTGCTACGAGGCGACGACGCCACTCGGCTGACTACCGGTGAAGACATAGTTTGTTACATATGGTAGCAACTTAATTTGGGTCTCCTCTGTTAGTTGCATCTCGGCAGACGTTGGAATAAACTATACATATCCATACAGGACTAATCGTACGGCAGTTACATTACGTAAGTGTGGCCGAGCGGTTCTAGGCGCTTCAGTCTGGAACCGCGCGACCGCTACGCTCGCAGGTTCGAATTCAGACCCGGGCATGGACGTGTGTGATGTCTTTAGGTTGGTTAGGTATAAGTAGTTCTAAGTTCTAGACGACTTAATGACCTCAGATGTTAAGTCCCATAGTGCTCAGAGCCATTTGAACCATTTTTACATTACGTAACTTAAGCAGACATATTTTTCGTTTTGTGAGGACCACATTTATATGGGTATTGGCCCTATAAACTGCCTAAATGTGTTAATTGAAAAGTAGGGATGGTCTGATTTATATTTCATACGAAAGCACAAACATGTACATTCTAAGGCTTTCTGTACGATATTGTTGTCAATTTTTTATTGATCTGTTTGGGTTTTCGCTGTGGAAGGCTGTTATTCCGATTATCTATGCACATATTTTCTCACTTCATTTCCGGCAAACTGGTTTAATTCACACACTGTGTGAAGACATTGTGAATTGCGAATTGTAATTTTTTTCGATGGTTTTTCACTTTAGGCATATATTTTTGATGGTTCAGATGACTGTTCTTTTTGTGCTATAGTATACGATGCCATTAGGTCTTACTTTATTTATGGTTTACCACGAATCTCTTATTTATATGTTTTTTCTTATTTTTTTGTATGCAAACAACCAATTACTTTCAAAAATGGTTCAAATTGCTCTGAGCACTAGGACTCAACTTCTGAGGTCATCAGTCCCCTAGAACTTAGAACTACTTAAACCTAACTAACCTAAGGACTTCACACACATCCATGCCCGAGGCAGGATTCGAACCTGCGACCGTAGCGGTCGTGCGGTTCTAGACTGAAGCACCTAGAACCGCTCGGCCACACTGGCCGGCTCAATTGCTTTGATCCTCTTAGTGAATGTTCGTTAAATGCAACTTGTAAAACTGAATGTAGTGTACAGAGCTGTTTTACGAAGTGTGTGAAACGCCCGCTATGCCCGCTCGGCAGAACAGGTAATTAGAATTGTGGGAAGGGACAGATAAGGTTCGGGTCAGTTTCACCTTCTATTTGCAATTTATTGTAATTTAATAACACATTTACAACCAAAGCAGCACATAACCAAACCTTCACCAAATGCAACTCTTTCATGGCTGAAGGCTTCCAAACAAGAAATATTAAAATCAACAAGATAAAAATGCAGATAAAGTAGCAAATAAAATAATTTAAAAAAAAACATATATCACAGCTAGGTGTAAAGCCTCAAGGCAAAGTAGGTAGAACAAACATATGCAAGGTGCAATACAAATGGCTGAAGTTCACAATTAAGCTTCAAAACTTTAAAATATATTACCATAATCTTTTAAAAGCAGAAGGCCGCAATGTTTAAGCTTGAAAGATAATTTTAAGAATAAAGTTGCAAGGCTGAAAGCCCACAATTGATTTTCAAATATTTTAAAAAGAACATAACTATAAGCCTTAAATTTTAATTAACTGAAATCAGATAATTAACACCGGTGAGAAAGACAATAAAGGCAACGGCACTCAGAAGCCCCAGGTAGGTCGGTCTGCCCTCGTTCACTTAGGCGAGACAAGTGGTGAGCCCAACTATACTTGATCCGTCGGAACCCAACAGGGGACAGCCACGGACCGACCGACTCAACGACTTGCTTGCCATCAAAAAGTACATGAGAACTGAAACACAATAGGTTACGAACCTGATAATCCACAATGAAGTATGTATTAGCTGTCAAAATTACACACCATGTTGGACAGCGACAACAGGTGAGGAAAGGACGCTGCCTGAAATTGTGTTAGTGGCCAGGGCAGGTAACAGGAACACTAACGGCCACAAGGCAGAAAATTCCGCTGGTACACTTGATTTGAAATACGGTATTCTAGCTAACTTCACCCAAAAACACACTGCCCGAATTTACGTAGTGGCCAGGGCAGGTAATCTGAACAGTAATACCCAGAAGGCTGAAAATTTCGCTGGTGCACTCGAATTGTACAGGGACCTGTAATCGCGATGAACACAGAAAGAAGCAAAATTCGAGAACGTGTTAAAAGTTTAGAGAGTACAAAAAGGCTTACTGCAAGCCAAGTGATAGGAGGATCTTGTCAGAATCAAATAGCTAATGATATCTAGAAGTTTGACCCGAAAGGTGGAAGCTATGCTGTCGTGTTCATCGGTAAGTGTATGTCTTTAATACCGAAAGAACTTCGGAGGAAAGCCACTTGAGAATTGCGAGAAAAGATTGACTGGCGATGCAGATAGTTGGGCAGTACGTGCCTTGGGAGACTGCGAAACACTCGACGAATTTTTGGAAAGGTATGAAAAAGAATATTGGACGATAAATAAGCAAAAGCAAGTGATAACGGATTTTACTTACGATACTCCTTATCGAGCTGGTAGGGATTCGAGTATGAAAGCCTATTACAGGGCCTGTGTAAAAAAGTGGAACACACAAAAGATCAAATAAGTGAAAAACACATGCTGGACATACTGCGGGGCAAACCACCATGAAATCTCCGAGGATACATTGTTGGGGACTGTACTAAAGCCGGCCGCGGTGGTCTCGCGGTTCTAGGCGCGCAGTCCGGAACCGTGCGATTGCTACGGTCGCAGGTTCGAATCCTGCGTCGGGCATGGATGTGTGTGATGTCCTTAGGTTAGTTAGGTTTAAGTAGTTCTAAGTTCTAGGGGACTGATGACCACAGCTGTTAAGTCCCATAGTGCTCAGAGCCATTTGAACCATTTGAACTGTACTAAAATCTCTACTTTGAAGAAAGTAGGAGAGATAAACGTGCTGTACCATGAAGATGAAAATCTACTCCATAGTAATGCTAACAACCACCCAAACCGAAACAATTGTAACAACAACAGTAACCAGAGTAGAAAGCACAATAACGATAAGGGCAATCATTATCGTCAAACTGGTGATTTTAACGACTACAATGTGAGGTGAGCACGGGCAGACAGAGGGCGAATAGGAGGAAGAGGTTTTGGTCCAGGAAGGGACGGTAATAATTGCAGACCTTATGGAAACAGCTATGAGGAAAGCAACGATTCGCATCCGTAAATGGGTGCACTGCTGTGGATAGAATAGGAGGCCTGGACATCAGCGGAAAGGGAAGCAGTTTTTCTGCAACTGCAGCAAAGACAACATAACTGAAAGTGAACAGGAAAATGTGTCTAGGCGTAGTCAAGACCGCGTAGTGGCTATCGGGCCCGAATAACAAACGCTAATGGCTTGTTTCAGATACAAGGTTGTCAAAGGTGGAAGCTCATGAAATTACGAGTGTTTCCAGAGTGAATGTTCGCGTATGCTCTAGCAGCTGCCGCATCGGCAAATATGCAAAGTGTATCGATAAATTAAGTTGAAGCTGTAGTTGAGGATGAGGAATGGTTAATGCAAATGAGTAAAATGTACGAGAGTTCAGAAGAAGGGAAAAAGGGAAATAAAACATGTTTTATAGGTAATAATGATGAAGCTAAGTGGAAGAGGAATGAATGTGTATTTAATAGGAAAATGAATAATGAACATGTAATGAGTAAAGCAGATGAAGTTTGTAGTTATGATGAGAATTATGAAGAGTTTGAGGACTATAAGAACAAATTTGTTGATGCTATTTGTGAACCCAATGAAGTCAACGGATTAGGAAGGACAGCTATAAACTGTTCTATGGGACCAGAGCAAGGGACTTCAGATTACTGTGTAAGATTAATAAGTGGAACCGAAAATTTTAATGTATGCAAAGTTACAAACGATGTAACACATTCAGATTGAAGTGACAGAGAGAGTGTTCTGGGTGATACTATAAATACTATAGAAATGAAGAATATTCCGTATCAAAAGGACGAAAGTGCTAGGGAAAGAAAGAAGAAGCCACCAGATAAAATGCTAAAGCGGAGGGAAGTCATTGGGGAGATTTAAATACTGAACAAGATTTATTGTGGAAAGATAATGAAAATGAAATAGGGCACTGACAAATAATGAAATTAATCGTGTGGAAGAATAACAGAGTGAACGAGGAGTGACTATAATAATCCTCTAGTTCTAGGCAACAAAAAAGATGGTGGAGTGAGGATCATGATAAATGCTCATGATCACAATAAAGGAGTGAAGCGTGAAACTGATAGCTCAGAAAGTCTTGACGATATGCTACAGAAATTACATACAGAAATTCCATAAATATATGAAGAGTCTCGATTTGATGGAAGGGTCTTGGCAAATCGCCCTTGAACCAGATTCGAGGTAGCTGACTGCATTTCTCTATGCAGGAAAATGTTATCATTACAAGGTGATGCTTTTCGGATTGAACACTTCTCTGGCAGTCTTTATCTGAGCATGGGATGGTGTATTCGGGAAACAACTGGGTATCAGGATAGCTATATATGTGGACGACCTGTTGATAATGGCATCATCATGGGAATGGGAAGAGAATTGTGAATTGTTGGATGAGATTTTTCTGGGGAAGAGGTGTAATGACTCCGAAAATAAAGAAGTGTGAATTTGTAAAGAAAAAAAATTGGAGTTTTTAGACTATATTATTGCGACAACAGGAATAACAAAAATTCTTAGGAAATTAGCAGTAGTCAGGGAGTGTCAGCCTCCAAAGACTAGGAAACAGTTAAAATCATTTTTTGGTCTATTGTCACCTGACTCAAAATTGTAAATAGTCAGATGGACAAGTCTTCAATGGTACAGATTAATGCAATCTGCTAAAAAGGGTAGTTCATATATATGGACAGAAAAATATCAACCCATCTTTGACAGGTTGAAACAAGAACTTACTAATGATCAAATTCTTCACAACCCAGCATTAGTCTTACCATTTCATATGGGGATTGATTCGTGTGATTATGGCATTACAATTCTCATATTTAAGGAAACAGGAGAAGAAGAAGCTAAAGAAAGTCATCCAACAGTTTTTGGAAGTAGGACATTATCCGAACATGAGTGAAACTACACAGTGCCAGAAAAATAATCATTGGCTACTATATGGCGTTTTAAAAAATTGTAAGGTATTTTTAGAGGGACATAAAGTAACAGTACATACCGATCATAAGGCGTTGACGTTTTTTAAAAAGTTGTCGTCTGATACATGACAGATTGACAAGGTGAGCATTATTCACAGAAATATTTGATTATGACATTTGTTACATAAAAGGAGTTGATAATTGTGGAGCAGATGCATTGTCAAGAGTGGCACTTGATCTCTGTGGTAAAACAGGGATAGTTCAGAGGCAACATTTAGAATTAGGTATTTTAAGGAGGTGGAAGGTAAAAGAAAAGTAGAGAACACATGTAAAAATATGCATCGTTAACAGTCTGAAGATGAATTTTTAAAGCCAGTGAATACTAATAATGATGGTAGGGATGAAGAAGGTGACAAAATTGAGAAAGTATCATAAATTTTATGATGGTGCATCATATTAACGAAAGAAAGAAAATGGGGA
This sequence comes from Schistocerca cancellata, assembly GCF_023864275.1. Classification (NCBI taxonomy): domain Eukaryota; kingdom Metazoa; phylum Arthropoda; class Insecta; order Orthoptera; family Acrididae; genus Schistocerca; species Schistocerca cancellata. The sequence continues at coordinate 78,588,066 of NC_064632.1, forward strand.
AAACTGGCTAATATGTTGGCTAAGTAAGTACATACAATAATTGATTGACTACAGCCATTTAGCTTATGGTCACTGTGGACCAAAGAAAAGTGCATAGGTAAAATATCTGAAGCTGTAATGTTTGTTAATACAACTAACAAAGTAACGAAAAGGAAAAAGGTGTAGAAGTGACTCATTGCGTCCTAGCACGCACAGAGTAACCTGTCTGAACAATGTATGCTTGATTTGGGCAAATGTGTATCTGAAATAGAAGAAATAATGAGTTGAATCTCATATGAAAGTATGGACTTTGCTCCAACTGAAATCCTGTTAGGTCATTAGCCAAATGGTATAATGGAAGAGATAATTAACTTTCTACCAAGGCAAGAATTGGATATATTACACAAAAAGGAATTGTTGAGAGAAAAGATGAAGAAGTGTGCTGAAGCACGAATAAAGCAGCAAGATCACAAAGTTAAGCCAGTTGAATTCAAGGTAGAGGAAGTTGTCCTCAAAAAGTTCGTGACGAATCCAACGAAATTAATAATGGAACATACAAATTCAGATTCATTTACAACAGACCACATAGGATTGAGCGTGTTCCTCACCCCGATACTTTTTGTCTGGTTTACTCCCAGTCTGGCAAAAGATTAGGTGTACATAAAATCATCAATCTGAAACATTTCTGTTATAAAAATGGTACTTTTATAAAATTCGTAAAATTTATATAGATATGTTTACTGAGATTGGTTAGTTAAGTCGCAGATAATGAGCAACAAAAATCAGATGGACTGAAAGCTTGGATAATAATAAAACTATAATTTATTGTTTATGGATGCGTTTGGCATGTCGACACCAAAACTCAGAATTTGTAGACTATCTGTTTGTCACAAGCGAAATATATGTGTTCTTCCACAGGAATATGAAATGAGACATGTAACTCTAAAAAGTAATAGGTGCTTATAAAGACTGTCATGTCACAGGCAGCAAATAAATTAGTTGAAAGGATATGTAAATAGACAGAGATAAAACTATGCTGTGTGAAGTAATATAGTAATTTGTCAAAATTCATATGGCTCATAACTACTAATTTTGAACAAAATGCTAAACTTTTGAATAATTGGCGAGAGTGACAAAGACGCTTGCCATTTGAATAAACATAATTTCAATGTATTTCGGAGTATATAAATGTTTATGCATGTGAATGATATAAATTGAATATTGAGAAAATTGGTAATGCAGTTCATGTAATTAAGATTTGAAAAATTTTCTTAAAATGGATTAGCATTGTTCTGTTGAAATTTCAAGATATCATAAGCACTGTGCTACTGGCTTGACATTTCTTGATTCTGCATCCAGAATGTGGATCAGTGAAATGGGGGACACATGAACACCACTACAGTGGATTGTCGATATTTCGTTTTAATGTATGACTAGGATTGTGTATATTTTTCTGTAATGTTTATGCTATGAATATTTCATAGTGTTATTTAATTCAGTGAGCTATATGACAATACATTAATGATGAATGTTTAAAGTATTGTACATAGACACATTGGAAATTTCAAGGGTGCATCATTATTTGTAAGAGTATCGATCTGTAGGCTTCATTGTCTTTGGACGAGCCCGCGCGTGAAATGGTTTTTGGAGAGGCAGCCATTGTACTGCATTACTACATTGTTCAGGTTCAAACGTAAAATATATTACAGTGAAAGTGCACTGAGACGTGTGTGTGCTTATGATGGTTCTGAAATGTTTGTCGTTATGCTACAGTGAAATGATTTTGTATGGACAGGCAGTATTTGGAATTATGTGGGCATAGTACAAATCTTTAAGAACTTAACTGGCAATAAAACGTACTACTCGCGCAAACAAAAGTGACACTCCACGTGGTGGTTAATGGGAACGACCGTACAAGGGAATTGCCTTCACGGCCTGTCCTATCAGCCACCACGCCGGGTGTCAACTTTGTTTGCACGAACAGTAATGTGGGCCCAGCGCTGTATATTGTATATCGACGCCGTGAAAAACGTGTACCATTTATTGCTACTTAATGCTATCCGCCGAAGTATGTACCAAAGAAGAGTCAAAATACGGTAAAGTATAAGCAGTTTATCGTACGAATTTCTACAGATATCCCAGCGTTAAGAACTGATACTGTTCACATTACAGTTTTTCATTGGGAAAGTAATTACTACGTTTCAAACCAAACATTTTCCATGATGGGGTCCTTCCTTTCCTTAAGTGAAATTCCGAGTTGCATTAAGAGACACAAACCTAATTAAAAGAGGGAACAATGATCTAATAAAACTTTTTTTCTGTGATCAGTTTGAAACAGTCGAAACTCTGACCATGCTTTGTGTTAACTGCTCATAATTGAATAACAGTTAAATGATAATGGCACTGTGGCCAAGGCTTTCTGAAACCAAAAGGTAATAACCTTGATTTCTTGGAAAGACTATTCGAAAAGTATTTTACAAGAGTAACTGGTTGTAACGACTTATGTTGAATGTTACTTAAGTTTCTTCTGCCTGGTCCATTGATGAATGAATGAGAAATTTTCATGTTTCACAAGATTTATTCACATTAATTGACATCCAAACTGCACACTCGTCATGTAAACAAAACACGGACAGACTTCACTGATCTCTTTGACTTCCAAAAGTAACTTCAAAATTTACTCCTCGCACCATCCCTGCATCGGTTTGTATGGAATTTTAACAATAACTTCTAAAATAACGCATTATTAATTTTATACAATTTTGTTGTCACAATTAAAATTTACAAAACGTAGAAAAACTGATATTACAGCCGAATAAGGTATAAAATACAATATTCAATGACATTCTTTTATAGTAATGTCCTCAGTTTTCTACAAGAAAATCATTCTGACTTTAATTACAATAAAGTGTCTCATATTATTTTCGTTACATAATTAATTGCATTTTGGATTTGGTTGCTAATATTCAATGGTAGTACAGAGCTCGAGCTTTATCCGATTACATGCATAAAATGCACAAATAAGGCCACAAATTCTGGAAATTGGGAAACTGTGAGATGTAAACAATTGGAGAGTTGATTAGAAATGTAATTACAGAGAATACTAATTACAGAGGAAAACATAAAAATAAATAACAAACGAAAATATATTGCTTGGTTATAACTTTTAAGCTGTTTCTCAAGATAGTGACATCTTCTGTTACTGGATTTTTAGATTACCATTTTGTTGATTAGAAGCATTGATTTTTCATGCTAACATCTCTGCAGTCTCTAGTTGTTTATTTCCAAGGACTTATTACTTCTAAGTTCTAGCTGACTGATGACCATAGATGTTACGTCCCATAGTGCTCAGAGCCATTTGAACCATTTTTGAACTTATTACTTCAATTTCTTGATTAGTTATTTAATTTAGTATATGTACATAATTTTGTCAATGACAACAATCGACCGACAATTATGACAACGCACGTCCTTCCAGACCATCCCGTATACTTTCGCAATGAATATCGAGTTTTTTATCAAATAGGACAGACTGATATGTATAAAGGCACACATATAAGGCCTTAGGAAGCAATGAATTGTCCGATTACTGTCCGGATGCATATAAAAATAAGGTGGTATCGGACGTTTCATATGAGTCCTGGGGGAAGCTGTGCCGATATATGGCTATGCTCAGATGAAATGATTTTAAGAATCGTCAGAATTATCATGTTCCTAATGATAGCTTTCAGGCATTTTTGATATACATTACCTCCTAAATAGAAAGGGAATTACCTTTCTACTATCAAAACATGAACGTCAGTTTCCGATTTTACATTACTTATTACTGATTAGCAACATTACCGTCTTAAGTATTGTAATGAACATAACCCTACAGTTAATTTTAAGATAACAACACCAGAAAATATCTTCGTTTATTACCCAGTTTTTGAACCTAGTACATAAGAGCAAAAACAAACATATTCCCATACAGGTATACTGAAGGCAGCTAACATCAAGCATCAAGATGAACAGCGTCGTAATATTTTGCTGAACGCGAACCCTTTTGCTCAAGAGGATTTAATAGGCAGTGCCAGTGTTTTGAGCAGCTATTCTGTTTAACCGCCATACAAGAAGACTGCCTTTCGCTGTAACATTTCCATTTCAAAGTTAAGTCAATGAATTTTAAGAACCTGAGTAGTAAGGTAATAACAAAACGAGCTGGGTTCCCCCGCTAATGTCATTATTGCAATATTTCAGTGTAGTAGTGTTGCCCGTGCATATTAATGAACAGGAAATAATTAATTAGTGAAACTCCAAATCGACCATGGAATAATATTTCATGTAACAGACGTTTTGTTTATCAATATTTTAAACATAGCTGCACAACAGCAACGGTTTCACGTAATAAAATTATAAACAGCTGACCAGTTTCTTATCGTCATTAGTAGAAAAAGTGGGTTAATGACAAATCGATTATAGCATCGCCTTTGTTACCAAGGGATAATTTTACTTCTAATCAGATGCCTAATTCCATATTGTAAGGATCTTTAGGAACTTGTGTCATTAGAAACAAAGACTGTAATGCTGGTTACACAAGGTACCAATAATTATAGCTTTCTTTTTTCAAATACTAACGCGTGACACAGCGTGTTGAAGCTTACAGCTTGTGAAACGAGTGTGTGATCATAATCTTCTTTACGTAGTCCTACCACTGCACTGATACTGTGTTATTTATACCATCATCTACGTCACTAAAACTGTGACATATATGCTTAAATATTTCATGAAAATATCATCTCTGAGCTGTTGGTAAGTCCTGTAGCGGAACATTATTCACTTCGCAATAGATAAACGAAGTAATTTAAGCACAGTGCAATGGTAGCTATGTAATGGCAGTTGCACTGCTGTAGGACTAACACTGTATTATCGTCATTAACATTATTCTTGTTGCTCTTGTTGTTTTTGGCGTTGTTATTGTTAGTGGCGTTGGTCGGAAATAAACCATTGGCAGCCTGTAGTTTTTCAAATTCTGTCAGTTCAGAAACTAGTAAGGAATCAATTGTTGAAATGATTTAAAAACGGTAGAACTAAGTTTTTGTTGTGGTCTTCAGTCCAAAGCCTGGTTTGATGCAGGTCTGCATGCTACTCTATCCTGTGCAATACTCTTCATCTCAGAGTAACTGCTGCAACCTGCATCTCTCTGAATCTGCTTACTGAATTGATCTCTTGCTCTCGCTCTATGATTTTTACCCGTCACACTTCCCTCCAGTACTAAATTGTTGATCCTTTGATGCCTCAGAATGTGACCTACCAACCGATGTCTTCTTTGAGTCAGGTTGCACCATAAATTTCTCTTCTCTACAGTATCTACTCGTTAGTTACGTGATATACCCATCTAATCTTCAGCATTCTTCTGTAGCACCACATTTCCAATGCTTGTCTCCTCTTCTTTCTAAACTGTTAATCGCGCATGTTTCACTTCCACACTCCATACAAATACTTTCGCAAAAGACTTCCTGACACTTAAATCTGTATTCGATGTTAACAAATTTCTGTTCTGCAGGACTAAGTGCGGTGCACATATTTTATTTGATTTATTTTGAAAGGAGGGGCAGGTGTGAGGCAGGTGACCCCAGAGGGATGTGTGTTGCACAGGTAGCATGTTCTGTAAGAAGTGTCTACCCTCAGGCTGTACAGTTAGCTGTCTTTTTTTTTAGAAGAAGCTGTAGGTAGCACCCGAGATGGTTCATCATCCTATAAAAAAAAAAGAGCTAGTGAGAAAGAAACAATCGCAATAGTCCCATTGACTCATTTCTTCTTGGTTTAGTAAACCGACACAAAAGCTAAATATTACACGTTTCTTGTAGTGGCCATTTTCGCAGCATCTCATGAAATGATATGAAAATAATTACAATAAATAATGAAAGACATCTCCTAACATTACTGGAAAATTATCATATATACAAAACAAAGGCTGAAAAGAAACAACTACTAAACGACCAAGTAAATATGACTAACAACTCACTGTTTACACTAATTGATCATATAATAGACAGAAATCCCAACAAATCATTACACATCTGACTCCTCTCATAAGTATATACAGGAAAATATAATAATAATAATAATTATTATTATTATTATTATTATTATTAAGGAAAAAAGGGAATCTCTCTCTCTCTCTAATACACACACACACACACACACACACACACACACACACACACACACATTCACAAAACAGTTGGTAACACTTAGAAAAACAAATGAATCTCTGTATTAAGAAGATGACAGTTACAGTGATGTGTAACGATAACAGTGAACTAAAAGTGAACTGTAAGATGTCCACCTGGTTGCCAGATGAGAAAAAGCAGTTTGTTAGATGCAGTGAATTAGAAGTTACCTGTAAGTACCTTTCCATTTCGTAAAAAATGCGTTAAGGAACTGTTTCTAAATCTATAACCTAGATGTGAAACCATAACCTATATGTAAAAAGGACAAATGATGCAATAATTCAGGACACCCACTGAAGATGCCTTGTAAAAAAGGGGAAACGTGCCTGGGTGTAGAAATAAAAATCAAAATTTCGATGTGCAGCATGCAAAAGGCATTTTCTTTGAAACAACTGGAAGCTAAATATTGTTTTCGTTCGTGATTTTAAAAATGAAAGCAATCAAAGAAAGTTCTTTTTCATTCTAAAGTTTCGTTAGACGCAAATATGGATGATTGTGGCGGAGGGGCGGCAGCACGGAAGGTCGTATTAAATAATATCTGATTGCACTGAGAGGTAATGGCGTCTGAAAGGTTGGTAACGCAGTTATAAACAAATAGTCCGAGCATGAGAGACAGAGTGAAAATTTCAACGGAGTGAGAGAGGGCGAATGCAATCAGTGTGTTTCGCGGGGCAGTGGAGCTATTTCCGGACGTGCAGGCACTTCCCAGCTGCCTGCCGCACATGCGCACTTGTGCTTCCCGAAGTGGCACTCAGCTGTCCGCGAATGAGTGCTGGCGAGCGCCGGTGTTGATGCAGACGTGGCTAATGGAGCTCCAAATGCGGCCCTGTTTGTTTTATAACGTTAGCCGCCCGCCTGTCGCCGAAGAGTTGGGAGCTGCCGCCCAGCGCTCAGCCTACGCGCTCTGCGACGTTCGACCGAATCAGCACGGGGGTGGCTCCGGGCTGAGTCATCGGATTAGCAGGCGGGGTAGGGGTGGGGGAGGCCGGTCCCGCCGGCCGGGGTGGGGTGGAAGCCGCGCCGGATGGCATACTGACCGCCCGCTCGGCCGGCGCGGCGCGCTCTTGTTGGACTGATTACTCGGGGCGCGATTTCTAGATGAGCGGCTGCTATATCGCACCCGGCGGCGTTCGCAACCCTCTCCAGCGCTGAGCGGGACTCTGGCAGCCGGTCGCAGTCCCTGCGGCTGAGTCACTGAGTGCAAGCGAGCGGGTTGGAGTGCATCTGGTCAAACAACTTGACCCATTGATTGAAGATGTATTTCAAACCTCGATCACAGCTATTATAATTATCGTCGTTAAATAGGGCGGGGAAAACATAAGTGGCCTGGATAATACAGTTCAGGGTACGAAGAAACACAGCAGAGGACAGGAAATACAGTATTAAACTTACTATAGCAATTGTTCAAACTGAAACCACTCATCTTGTTACGGCTTGTGCACCACTTTGTAAGTAGGCTGTTTAGGTTTTCTTATTGGTAACGCCACGTAGCGCTCGGTATGAAAATCACTGGCTGTGCTGTGTGCAGTCTGTAGCTAGTTTGCATTGTTGTCTGCCATTGTAGTGTTGGGCAGCTGGATGTGAACAGCGCGTAGCGATGCTCAGTTGGAGGTGAGCCGCCAGCAGTGGTGGATGTGGGAAGAGAGATGGCGGAGTTTTGAAATTTGTAACACTGTATGTCATGAACTACTATATATATTATGACTGTTAAGGTAAATACATTGTTTGTTCTCTATTAACATCTTTCAATTGCTAACTATGCCTATCAGTAGTTAGTGCCTTCTGTAGTTTGAATCTTTTATTTAGCTGGCAGTAGTGGCGCTCGCTGTATTGCAGTAGCTTGAGTAACGAAGATTTTTGTGAGGTAAGTGATTTGTGAAAGGTACAGGTTAATGTTAGTCAGGGCCATTCCTTTGTAGGGATTTCTGAAAGTCAGATTGCGTTGCGCTAAAAAAATATTGTGTGTCAGTTTAAGCACAGACATGTATAATTTTTCTAAGGAGACTTTTCAACTTGTTAGCAGCAGGCACAGTGGCTGCGCTGAAGACTGAGACGGCGTGGAGTTTTACAATTTTTTATTGAACTTCCTTTAGAATTTCTCCCTCGTCGTCGCTACCCAGCCCTGCGGATCCCTCCGCCTGGCTGCTGCTGTGTAGATTCTCCAACAACGCGCGTCGCTGATCGCACTCTGAGCATCAGGCCACCAGTGCTCCGCTGAAGCCAGGATGCCCTGTGGTTGAGATGAACGCGTCGCCGCTCGGCGCCCCCAGTACGGGCACGCCCACTGAGCCGCATCGCCGTGAGGTCAGCTACCGACGCCTGCTGCACCGGCGGCTGGGAAGCCGTCAGTCGCGATGTCCGCGAGGTCCCGTCATGGACGGACCACGCACTTTGGGGCCGGGTTGCTGTGAAGTCTGAGCGTCAGACCCCAGCAGTACCTGTGACCAAGACCGCGCTGCGGCCGGTCCTGCTGGAAGTTCTCGCTGTAGTTAGTCAGCCATTGTGCCGACCGAACTCGGGCCGACCTCCTGAGCTGAAGTTGACATCTGGTTGCAGATGGATGACTCCTGCGAGCTGGAACGGCCTTCTGGAGTTGTCACCAACGAAGATTGAAGATTTGGACACGGACCACATCCGTCCTCAGATCCGAACTGCTTCCTAATGGCTTCTGTCTGCTGCTGCCTGCGCTCCACTATTTATATCCAGCAGGAGGACGTTTTTTACCCTCGGTGGTAGCTTTTTTGTTATTACTCCCACAGTATATTGCAGCTTAACTTAGCATGGTGGCCCCACTTCCCCTTACTCAGCACTCTCCAGACATTGCTCGGCACTTGGTCTGTGTGCGTCCTTGCATCAGCCTGCTGGTAGACTGCTGCTGTCAGGGAGGCTATCTGTGCGTGCTTATTTCGCAACACCTCGGTCGCTGGCATGCCTCTGTTTTCCCATTCTCCACTGTGTGAAGCAACGCTTACTACATGTAGCCGCAACAATCTTTTGGCACTTTCAGGGCCTGGTCAGCAAACTGCTGAAGGCGGACCGAAGCTACACTGCTGGAACTGGTGCTGTCGCATCTGATATGTTCACCTGGAGCTTTAGAAAACTTTGAGGGCTGTTGAGATACACCTTAGACTTGAGAGCTCCCCACACTAAGTAATCGCACACTGACACATCAGGTGACCAGGCGGCCACCTAGAGCCACGACCAGACTGACCACTGCTAAAAACTGTCAGGCGTGAAGATTATGTAAATATACTCCACGGTTCGGCCCGTTGTACGGGCAGCTGCTCCTTTGTATTGGAAGTAATTGTAGGTCTTAGCTCCTCCATAAATGCTTCCACAAACGGTTTCAAAATGTCCAGCCACTTTATGTGCCCCACCCTGTGCTTATCTTGTCATCTATTGTGCAGATTCAGAAGGATGTAGGCTGCAGTAGGTACTGGGAGATGAATAAGCTTGCACAGGATAGAGTAGCATGGAGAGCGGCATCAAACTGGTCTCAGGACTGAGGACCACAACAACAACAACAATGGTTTAGGCCTGCAGACCCATTCTGATCCATCAGTGCACGTGTTTATTGGTCTTCTCAAACACGAGGAGTAGTCATCTTCATCTTCTTTCTCTTCTTCTTCTTTCTTGTTCACTTTAAGGACAAGGATTATATCCATTTCCGTCCTAACAAAAGCTACGTTTTCCTTCGTCTTCCTGTATCTTTCTTTACTTTAGGCCTGTAGTCTGTTGAATATGTCACTATTCTTTTTGTCCCCATTCTTTTAATACGCTTTTTTCCACTTTGTTATCCAGCATGCTATTCTTTCGTTCACGCAAAATATATTTAATTCATTCCTCATTTCAGAATTCTTTATTTGATCTCTCCGAATACACCCTTTTAAATTACTTAAAAATTTCATTTCGGTTGACTGTATACTTGCTTCTTCGGGCTATCTTACTGTGCAGGTCTCACTTCGGTACGTGAGCATAGCTGTTACCGTTACTTTAAAAAACTTTATCCTTGTGTCTTTCCTGGTTTCATTGGCTAATGCACTGTGTATAGTGCTAGATATCATTTGAATCTCTGAAGCTTGTTTAACTTATTAGAGATGTCGTTATCATTTTCAAAACTTATTTCACATCCTAACAGCTGAAAATGAGATACTTGTTCAGTTGATTTTTCATTCAGCATTATTTTAGAATGTACTGGGCATTTTCCTTAAAAGTGTTAACTTCATTTTCGTTTATGATATTTTTACGTTTTAGGGTTTCCCAATTATGTCCATCCGATGGAGAGCAATTGTAAATCATTCTCTGTCGTTTGGAAAATTGTTTGCTCGTCAGCAATGACTATAATATTTAACTCTGTACTTCTAGGAATTAATTTTATTTCTGTGTTAACTTTTTGATTCCCTTGTCGGATCATGCCATCACTGAATGTATTAAATACCGTGGGTGATAGAATGCTCCCTGGTCTTACCATTCAGTCAGCTGCTATTCATCCTGTTCTCCCTTAGCCTGTATTAATTAAAATTGCGGTATTTAACCACAAATACCTTACCACTACTTAAATGTTTCCGATAACACCGTCTTTCCATTATGTTTCACAGCATATTCCTGTTCACCCTATCGAAGGTGTTTTCAAAATTCATAAATGCAATAATAGTTTCCCGATTATTTTCTCGTCTTATTCCAAAAATCTGACGCACTGCTGAAATATTGTCAAGGCATGATCGTCCTTTCATCAAACCATTTTGATCCTCCAGTAAGTGGGCGTCAGCTGTTCTTCTTAGTGGGTAATTATATATTCGTGTCTATAATTTATAGCTAGTGTTCATCAGACATATTCCGCCGTAATTGCTGGTTTCCTTTTTATAGAGTGATATTACTGCCACCACTCTCCAAGAATAGGACATTAGCTTTCATTTCAAACAATAAATTCATAAATGCAACAGCCATAGTTCTAATATTAATGCTCCACGTAATTAACGTAATGAAGGCAACAGTCTCACCTCTAATATTAATCCTGTGCTAATGGTAAGTTCTGCTTTATTATTATCGGGTCCTGCTGTTTTTCTCTTATTCATTTGCTTTAATGCTTGTATCTCGTCCAACTATGTTTTTTTTATATGCCATGCTCTTATTCATTGTTCTGGTATATTTTAGTTCAATTTGATCATTGTTTCGCACCCATACTCCTTGATAGTGTTTTGTCCAACTTTCTTTGTCTATTACGTGTAATCGGGCAGAACCTTCTTCCTCACTTTTGTTAAGTTTGTGAGGCGATGGCCTGTTTCGGACCTTTCGCCTCATATTTTATCCTGTTTCCAAACTGAATTTAGATACGAGACTCTCTTGCTTGGTTAACTTTACGATTCAATTTTTTTTCGTCAGATTTCCACCTGTATTGCATGTTGTTTCTGTGAGGGAGTAGGGGGTAGCTTGTAGCAACGTAGATAAACCACCGCTTTGTGACTAATCTGACATTTATTTCCACTAGTAATTTTTTCCATTAAATGCATTTGGTCTTGACTTTTGTACGTTCTGAAGGAGCTGCGAGCCATTTAGAGTGAGGCTCTCACGATAATGTGGTGTGTGGACAGTCGGACGACCTTCCGCAGGGATTATTCTTCTGGCTTAGCTTGAATGGTTGGTAGAATCGAAAACTGGTGTCCTCAATAGCAAAACGAGAAACCACTGGTGGAAGGGGTGAGATCTCTCTAACAAGTAACTCTTCGAGTGGATTCCTCAGTTGTCCACCTCCCATCATGTCACTGTGTGCCGTCTCGAGACACATTTCCTCGAGCAAAACATACACTCCTGGAAATGGAAAAAAGAACACATTGACACCGGTGTGTCAGACCCACCATACTTGCTCCGGACACTGCGAGAGGGCTGTACAAGCAATGATCACAAGCACGGCACAGCGGACACACCAGGAACCGTGGTGTTGGCCGTCGAATGGCGCTAGCTGCGCAGCATTTGTGCACCGCCGCCGTCAGTGTCAGCCAGTTTGCCGTGGCATACGGAGCTCCATCGCAGTCTTTAACACTGGTAGCATGCCGCGACAGCGTGGACGTGAACCGTATGTGCAGTTGACGGACTTTGAGCGAGGGCGTATAGTGGGCATGCGGGAGGCCGGGTGGACGTACCGCCGAATTGCTCAACACGAGGGGCGTGAGGTCTCCACAGTACATCGATGTTGTCGCCAGTGGTCGGCGGAAGGTGCACGTGCCCGTCGACCTGGGACCGGACCGCAGCGACGCAGGGATGAACGCCAAGACCGTAGGATCCTACGCAGTGCCGTAGGGGACCGCACCGCCACTTCCCAGCAAATTAGGGACACTGTTGCTCCTGGGGTATCGGCGAGGACCATTCGCAACCGTCTCCATGAAGCTGGGCTACGGTCCCGCACACCGTTAGGCCGTCTTCCGCTCACGCCCCAACATCGTGCAGCCCGCCTCCAGTGGTGTCGCGACAGGCGTGAATGGAGGGACGAATGGAGACGTGTCGTCTTCAGCGATGAGAGTCGCTTCTGCCTTGGTGCCAATGATGGTCGTATGCGTGTTTGGCGCCGTGCAGGTGAGCGCCACAATCAGGACTGCAAACGACCGAGGCACACAGGGCCAACACCCGGCATCATGGTGTGGGGAGCGATCTCCTACACTGGCCGTACACCACTGGTGATCGTCGAGGGGACACTGAATAGTGCACGGTACATTTAAACCGTCATCGAACCCATCGTTCTACCATTCCTAGATCGGCAAGGGAACTTGCTGTTCCAACAGGACAATGCACGTCCGCATGTATCCCGTGCCACCCAACGTGCTCTAGAAGGTGTAAGTCAACTACCCTGGTCAGCAAGATCTCCGGATCTGTCAACCCATTGAGCATGTTTGGGACTGGATGAAGCGTCGTCTCACGCGGTCTGCACGTCCAGCACGAACGCTGGTCCAACTGAGGCGCCAGGTGGAAATGGCATGGCAAGCCGTTCCACAGGACTACATCCAGCATCTCTACGATCGTCTCCATGGGAGAATAGCAGCCTGCATTGCTGCGAAAGGTGGATATACACTGTACAAGTGCCGACATTGTGCATGCTCTGTTGCCTGTGTCTATGTGCCTGTGGTTCTGTCAGTGTGATCATGTGATGTATCTGACCCCAGGAATGTGTCAATAAAGTTTCCCCTTCCTGGGACAATGAATTCACGGTGTTCTTATTTCAATTTCCAGGAGTGTATATCCATTCGTGTGCCTGCATATTTTGGAACTTTCCTCGTCCCGTGGGAACGGTGTGCGAAGCCCAACAAAATTTCCAAAATTCCCGCCAAACATGTCTGGACATAGGAACGGGGCTACACTCGTCTCTCCCCGTATCTATGTACAAGTACCTCATTCGATGATTTATTTTAACTTTATGGTGGGAGCTAGGGAACTTACTTCCAGATCCCCGATTGGAAGAGTTCTTAGGTTCTGGATTTGCTAGAAAAGATTGTGCGGTGGGCCTTTCCGAGACCTGAAGGAAGGCTACCAAACTTTGAGACAGGGATTTGTAGTCATATTCAGACTCGCATGGGTATTTTTGACCCGAAATTCTACTTAAGGAGGCTATTCTGGACTCCGCGCTCGTACGTACGTGTTCTTCTTGACGTGGGCACTCTGAACAAGTCTTCGAAGATTTACTTTGAGCTTACATGCATCCACGACTAGTACTCAGGAGGATGATGAGATCCGTGATTTGGAATTCATCAAATCTGCTCAGTCCAGCAACAGACACTAGCTTCCGTAGTTAGGTGCACCAACGTAAGCAATAGGTGAGGCCACTTAGAAGACGACGGACTTAAGGAATAGCGTTTTCCTGTGAGCGCGGTAGTTGATTTTTCCAGCAGCCTGTTAGCTTCAAGGGGGTATTTTATTATTTTATATGATGTGAGGTGATAGATTCATCATCAGTCTAATCTGCGTACCCACGGAGCACCTAAAAAGCAAGAGGCTTTGTTCACAACACACCTGGCTTCTGGCTTTCGTATACTCCATTGGTTGTCAACTATGTAGTCATTTTGAATGTCTGATACTATTCTCTCCCTGTATACTTGATGGGCTATCTAACTATTTTATTAGCACAGCTACGTATTTCCTTATACAGCGCTCTCATTTCTTCAGTACCGTACTGTATATTTCTGATATAACCTTTTTCTTCTCTTTCATTACGTTTTCTATATCTTCATTACATATATTAACTGTCTTCTTATTCATTGATTTCTTTTTCTTCCATGTTGCCCCCGTCGCCATTTGTATCACACATGGCTTACGAGGAGTAACCTCGAAGATAAAGTTATGAAAGTCACCTTCTGCTACATATGTGTGTGGAACCTACACTTTTACATGAAACGACGAAGCTTTCTGGCTTATTATTTTCCAACTATACAATACTTACATATGTTGACTGCGTGTGATCAAAAAGCGATAGTACTCGGGACTTGAAGATGGACATCGTAGACCGAAATTAATTACCTGCTTTATAATATTGTGGCCTTTACTGAGAACCAAGACTTACACGCTTTCCTAGATTACCGTGAATTTCGGTGCGACTAGCACGCAACTCGTAAAATTATGCCTTATTGGTAGTAACTCCACTGTTTGATTGTTAACCACTTATTTCGCGTTCGTAGTCCACGAGTGAGTTATTTTTTCCTGTATTCCTCGATCAGTTCCTAGCGCTCGAAAGATCTTTAGTTCTCAACTACTTTCTAAACTAGTGTTTTGGATACCGGTACGTTCTTCGCTGTCACTCAGAATAGTTGGCACTTCTACTGTTTTACAGAATGTAATCTTGGTCTTCACGTGGAATTATATCGACTGTTGTCTGTTGATTGCATCAGACGAAAACGTGACATATGAGTTAATTTTCTCTGTATGTCTCGAGGGCATTCATAGGTGACATTGTATCCTAGGTAACTGATATTTGTACGAGACAGGTGCCGTTCAAATATGGTTCTAATCTTGTAATTCATTTCGCCTTAATTTCAGTTTGGTTTAATTTTGGAAATTTCCTAGTTGCATGTTGTGGTTGTATTGTGGTCCAAATGGACAACTTTTGTGTTACCTACAAAGGAGGCAATAGCAAATATGTATAGCAAATATATATGATTATGGGATGTTACGACTGAAGCGGTTGTGTAGGGAAGAGTCTCCCAAATTGTACCAAATTTGTGATTTTATTTCTTATAGCCTAAACAGTGAGTAACATGAAATGCTACACATAATTTATTAACTATCTGCAAGTCGTACAAATTAAGAATCTCGTTCCCTAATTTGAACCACTGGGTACACAAACAGTACCACTTTTATAAATTACACCCACGAGCTTAATGATACGTGGTGGTCTAAGAATAAGGAAATATTCCATATTTCTGTTCTCACATCACTGTTTACAGATTGTGCCGTAGAACTATTAGTATTTCCCTCCTTTCCCCAGTCCCACAGCATTTAGGTGACTCCACATTTTGCATTTCGTTCATTTTGTCATTCCTTCCTTTCGGTCTTCCTCGCACAACTCGTAGTACCATTTCTTTGTCTTACGAATGAGTTTGTGTGTGGTTTAACTCAGGACCTTCGAAACACTCCGTTTCACAGCTGGAGCTGTAGTTCCACATTTCTTCTCTTGTGCTGCGGTTAGCTTCCTTTTGCGTGGGGTACTCGTCAGATGACAAGCTCCTAGGCTAAGCCTTGACGTTTTGCTTGGAGCTTTCAGGATTTCTGTGTGATTCGACGACATCCCTTGGATAGAGTCTTTAAGTCTATCTTTTGACTGTGACAGCTTCTACTAGACTGGAATTATTGGCCAATCCGTTTCGTTCTGCGATGTCGAACGAAAGTTTTCTTACGTCGAACATCCTTAAACCGAACATTACTTCTTTGATTATATGAATATGCTCTTGAAACTGGCTTTCAATTTCCCTAGATTACACTCTATTTGGTCAAATATTTTTATGTCCCCTTTCGCAATTTTGTTCTTATTTACAACATACTGCTTAACTTTTCATCAAGGTGCAGTTTACATGCGTGCAGATTCACTACATCCATGATCCGCAGCTAGATATACTGTTCAGCTTAATGTAACTGATCTCAGCTCTACTTTCTGTTGTGATGCTCTAATACAAAATAATTACGTAATTAATAAATTAGGGACAAGAACGCATCGAAAATTCAACGCATTATTTTTAAACATTGTGTGTACTAATAATGCCAAAGCTTTTTTTAAAGCTCACTATACGAGCAAGGTTATTAATCTGTACCTGTGCAATAGCAGAAAACTACAGCCGTACGTTATTGGAAAAGTCGCCAATTCATGTTTGTCAGTTTCCTGAAAACATATCACAACGAATACAGATTCTTGGCTGACTGAAAACTAAGGTTATTTCATGTATATTCGCCCCTAAACAAAGCACTGTGTTGCCACATAACTTATGCACTAAATATCTTAGCCACGTACACAGAAAGCTACATGAAAACTAGGTACAACAGAATCAACGCTATCTTCAGACGTCTGTTCCCCAACACATAGAACTCATAGAGGATAAATTGGCTCCAAGAAGCAAGCACTTCATGCTGACCTCACTAAATATCGAATAGTACAAGCGGTACGAATTTTGTAGGAATGGTACAAATTAAGAGCCAGTACAATATATACATCTCGCAGATGTGACTGAGACCTAAAAAAAAGAAAATAAAAGATAGAAAATGAGCTGTTATATAGCTTAGAAACGTTCTGTAAGTTGTCAGCGAAAGCTTGTGTCTGGATCGAAGTCAGTGACAGTCATAAAATACTTATCAAAGGAAGGAGGGTAAATTAACGCTTTATTAGCAAGTGTGCGGATTATGAATCAGAGTGACAACTTATTTGAATGTGATGAGCGAATGCAGTATAATTATCGCCCACCTTGTTCCCTGAATAGTTAATTAATGCGGCTGGCTGAACACAATAAAGAACTTTGGCACTGTGGCCATCGCACATCACTTGGCAGGAGGGCAAAATTAAACGTTTGTATACAACGGTTCTTGTGAGACTATAGTTAGCACAGGAAGGTGCTGCGACTAGCATCTTAGGATCCCGTGTTCAAAAGTGGCCTTACGTTTGCTGAAGTTGACAGTAAACTTTTATCAGCTATTTTCGTATTCCATCTGCCTTCATTGGATTTTGTACATTTACCTGGGTTCCAATATTTGACATTACCAGGACCTCCTAGTCTTAACTGGTTGTGGTACAACAAAAGGAATGCAGCTGAAGCTGAAATTTAGGAACTTCATTTATGTAACTACTTCATAAATAAACTTTATTGCATTATGGATGAATTTAATTTTGTCCGTAACAGTTTCTTCATACCAGAAGGAAGGGCAAACTTATTCGTAATATGAGTGGTTCGATTCAATCCTGAATCTTTATTCTGAGTTTTGTGGCTCAACGATAATTATGAGTTTATATAAGCGGAGTAACTTGTGAATACGTTTTCAGATGAGGGCCAGCCGCGGGTTTTCGTGCACTGGCGGTAGCGGTGGTATAAATTTACAGACTTACATAGCTAGCAAACACCAGCCTATATGAGTTCCAACATACAGTATCTTGTACTGTGATGACACGTTCACAGTTAGCCGTCAAACCAATCTGCACTGTGGCCAGGATATAGGGCCGAAAACACTCGTAGTGCAGATTTGCCGAATACTTTCTTATCTTGTACTATCGAATCACATCGAAAAACCTCTCTGATTACTATTGTAACCAACTTTGTTATTAAGGATCCCTCAGAGACATTGATCCGAAATACCAGTAACTTTCAATTGGACACTGTCGTAACCTCTTGTTCCGTGGTCGTAATGTCAGATTACTCACGAATCCTCAACTCATACTTGGCCTCCACTAATTAGTTAAAGTCAACTTTGAAAGAACAACGCTCCCGGCACCTGTACTTCTCTTCCCTGATTAAAAAGTTTTCTTTTTTTCGCCGATTCTGCTGAGAACTTTCTATTTCTCTACCTTATCTATCAACCTGATTTTCATCATCCTTCTTTAGCACTCTGTGTCAGATGCTTCGATTATACTCTTTTCAGATTTTCCTACAGTTCCTGATGTGCTGCCGGCCGCAGTGGCCGAGCTGTTCTAGGCACTTCAGTCCGGAACTGTGCGACTGCTAGGGTCGCAGGTTCGAATCCTTCCTCGGGCATGGATGTCTGTGATGTCCTTAGGTTAGTTAGGTTTAAGGAGCTCTAAGTTCTAGGGGACTGGTGACCTCAGATGTTAGGTCCCATAGTGCTCAGAGCCATTTGCACCATTTTGCACCTGATGCGCTACCATACAATGTTGTCTTCCAAATGTACGTTTACAATATGTCTTCCTCAGATTAAGGCTAATACTGTGTGATACTATCAAACTGTCCTCGCCCAGGAATGCCCTCTTTGCATGGGTTAGTTTGCTTGTTGTGTTCTACTTGTTTCGTGTGGTTTTTGCTTCAAATGAATCACAGTGTTTGAACTTTGACTTCCTTCTGGTACCCAGCTTTGATGTTAGACGTAACTGGTCAAAGACATGTGGTCAATGTCAGATTGTAACAGTAAGTATTGTTTCGACACTGTAAGACCAGCGGTCAATCGTATCAACTGAATTAGCCCTACTCAAGCGTGCATTATTTATGAGATGTTTCACTGATCTGGTTAAAATAGACTTGAGAGCTATGTAGTATTTGCTGCATATACGTTCCTGCAGTCCAAGTGTCCAACGTTTTCTTATATAAGCTACATATACACTCCTGCGGTGCAAATGCGCACCACTTTCTTCTATGTACCGATTTTACCACGCACTAAGAAGAAAATTATTTCAAAATAACCAAATAAACCACATAAAAACACACGATTTTGCTATATAAAACAAAATTAAGAATCATGGGCTTGTTTCTCATTCCTGCATCATCAAATAGTGTCTAGCGGCTCCGACCTCTAAGGTGTCTCTTCCCGACCATACGGATCGCTATTTCCGTCGTCTGTTTAGACGCTAGCCTGCTCTGAGCGTGGTGATTCACCCAGCGCCGTAGTCGTACAATGAACCGTTGCTAATTCTTAGAGTTATGCGAAAGTAACTGGCTGTAGCACCATGGGAGTGAAAAAAAATTCTAATTATTGGGTCTTCAGTGCGCTCACATGTTGTTGTGTCAATCTTCTTTCTATTTTTTTCTTACACCATCTTTATGTCCAAAGTTTATAATTACTTGGTCTATACCAGAAGAAGTCGACGCCAGAAAAGTGGGCATACTTTAGTCAGTTCTTGCTGGTGTACAAATAATGTAACCGTTTGTCTGATAATACTTTTCATAGTAATGGTACATTTTGTTGCAATCAGACGACCAATAAAATGGCCCTGTTAAAATTGAAAATGGTTTATCGCTTATATTTAAAAAGAGGCCGGTCTTGTCGCAAATTCAGTAACAAAAATACTCACCATTCTTTTCGGATAAGTACCGAGTGAGGTGTCACTGCGGTTAGCACACCGGACTCACCTTTGGAAGATCAAAAGGTCAAAACCCATTTAATCGCCCGTATTTAGGTTTCCTGTGATTTTCATAAATCGCTTCAGGCAAATGTTTGAATGGTCCCTTTGGAAATGGGATTTTTGGTTTCCTTCCTCATTCTTTGGTAATTCGAGCTTGTGCTCTATCTCTAAGGATCTTACTGTCAGACTGTAATTTTTCTTAAACTCTGATCTTTCCTTCCTTCCTTCAGATAATGTATTGTGTTGACTATAATGATTGGCTACATCAAACTGTAAAAACATCGTCCGCTATAAACAGTAGAGGGCGAGGTCGAGGCTAGATAAGACAGATGACTTTTGTGAAAGCGGTAGATCATACAGTATCTACGATAAATCACAAACAGACACAGAAACGGATGTTTGCACATTTGTGCGTATGTTCCACACCTCTTCCTCAATTATTCAGTCAATTTCAACCAAATATGGTGAATATAGTATTTATTATCTCGGAACTTCCACTGCGGCGCAAAGAATCACCTGATGCCATAGGCGTGAGATGTGGGTGAAAAGGTTTGGTAACCCACTGAGGGCTGTCTCGCATGTCAGGCGTGTTATGTAGTTTGTATCAGGATGTATTTCACGGCGTGTACATGTGGGTGGGCAAAGCTGAATGGAGAGAGCGGAGAGGAGGAAGTTGATTGTGAGACGGGGAGGATGGCATGAACAAAAGAAGGGATTAGAAGGACGAGATGGGCGGAGAGATGTGGGAGTAGGAGATGGACATAGAGGAGGAAGAGGAACTGTATAGACCGAGATGGGGGACGAGAAGATGAGCGAATAGAAGTGGAGGGATAAGACAGACGGAGAGAGAGGGTAAGGAGTTGATGGACGTAGAAAGGTGAGGAGAAGACAGAGAAGATCGAGAAGGGGATGGACAGAGAGAGAGGAAAGGGGTAGGAGGCAATGCCACGTTCATTACATAAGAATCTTTTGAATGTTTATTCAAATTATTCTGCTTTGTATGGAATATATAGAGTGATAGCAAGTGCACACAAATGAATGAAATTGTCTTACATGATCTGCTTTGTCTGGAACCGCGCGGCCGCTACGGACGCAGGTTCGAATCCTGCCTCAGGCATGGATGTGTGTGCTGTCCTTAGGTTCTACATCTACATCTACAGGTTAGTTAGGTTTAAGTAGTTCTAAGTTCTAGGGGACTGATGACCTCTGATGTTAAGTCCCATAGAGCTCAGAGCCATTTTTGATCTGCTTTGTGGTACATAGAACGAATGCGTGACTGAGGAATAGAAACATAACTCGCATTAAATGTTGCGTGTCGTAACTGCAAGTGCTGTGCTTACTCTGTGGTATTGTTAGCAAAACTTTATACGAACTGACAGAACAGTGCAACTCCCAATACCAATAATGAAATACAGTCATTGCTAAATACATTCACCTCCTCAGGCACTGAATCCTGAATCCTCTAGCCCTTTTCAAAACTCATAACTTTGCTCCCTGTGCGCACAACAAATAAATAAAATTGTCTTGCCTCTAAATCAGCAATGCTGGAACACGATATATTCTGATCTCCCACGAAAAAATAAAAATATGCTAGCTACAGGCTGATCAGTGTGCAAAGCTGGCCATAATATTTTGAAATGCACATGAAATTCTTTTGGCTGATAAATGAAAACATTAAAGAAAAATCCAACTTCTTTGAAAATCATATGACGTGGACAGGGAGCCGGTACTGACTGTGGTGAATTTCTAACACTGAGTTTCTGAGGTTTTTTTTGTTTTAGCAAAATTATGTTGCAAGTTTAGTTTGTCTTTTCAAATCCATAAATACATCTGACAATTGAAGTTACATTAGTCAGAGAAATACACCCTAATTGCTAAATGATTTACGATAAATGAGATTTATACAGCAAGTATTATCTAACCTCACTAAACAAGCGTAAATGCAAATCATCAAATTAGATATAGCTCTGTTAATAAACCTTAGAAACGCTACGAAACTGAAATATGTAAGTAGCCTTTTTATCAATCAGTTTACGTACAATCTGGGGCTACTCAACAATTATCAGCCAATTCATCTATACTAGCGCGCTGGCAAAACGAAACTCACAATTATTTATCCTCTGTACCTTGCTTGCAAGAAGACTTCTGCTTACTTGTTCTCGTAATTCCAACATTAATCTAACACTTGGTGGCTTCACAGAGCACGCCACAAAAATTACCTACTCTATTCTCTATCACTCACAGACAGCTAAAAATGGTTCAAATGGCTCTGAGCACTATGGGACTCAACTGCTGTGGTCATAAGTCCCCTAGAACTTAGAACTACTTAAACCTAACTAACCTAAGGACATCACACAGATCCATGCCCAAGGCAGGATTCGAACCTGCGACCGTAGCGGTCGTGCGCTTCCAGACTGTAGCGCCTTTAACCGCTCGGCCACTCCGGCCGGCACACCGACAGCTCCCTACAACTGTGCTCCCAGGGCCCTCTCACTCCAACACTACACTCTCAGGCCAGAAACAGTATCTTTTGTTTTGCGGTAGTGCACAGTCAGCGATCCGCTTTATAAAACCTATCAGAGACATACGTCGTTTATAGTATCATAGTTTCAGTTTAGCTTACCTCAATATTATTATCATATTCGGGCACCACATACAAGTGTACCCCAGTAGACTCCTTTCGGCAGGTAGAAGACAGTGCAGGAGGGAAATGAAGAGATGAAGGACGATATGAACAGGGAGAACGATGACGAGATGGACAGTGAGAGGGGAGGAAGAGATGAACGGAGAGAGAGGTGATGAGAGGAACGAGTAAGAGGCGGTGGAAGATGAAGATGGGTTGTGAGCAGGTGAAGAAAAGAAGGGGGGGAGCATGAGATGGACAGGGAGGAGGACGGAATGGGCAGATGAAGGAACTGGAAAGAGAGAGCGTGGACGAGGAGAAAGAGATGGTCAGAGACAGGGGCAGTATGATACGTTTGCAGTGTACGTGGTGGTTGTGATTAAATTGTCGCTAATTCAGCTGCCTCTCATTACAAACGAGTGACCGTTGTGCAATGAAACTATGTGGAAACATTTGTATGGTCGGGTGGAAGAGAAATAACGAGCGAGCCATTGAAAGGAACACATATTAATTGACACGTAAGAGGATAAAATTTGTTAACTGCGTACCACTGTTACATTCCATGTCAACAAAGGTTGTTCAGTGTGGCGATCATTTTCATCCACGACTGCCTGGAACAGCACGAGAGCCTGCTGCCGGAAACAACTATGAATCATGGAATGTTCAGCTGTCGTGACATAGCTCGTGCACCGCTTGAGAACCTCACTTTTCGTCCTGCACACTCAGCCACGTCAACGGTAACTTCTTCAACACTGGTATCGCAATAGTGACCGTCGGCCTCACTCAGGAGCAAATCCCAAATCGATAGCCACTTCGAACTTGCGAATCATATTCTTCAACTCCAGTGCAGAAAGAAGACCTCGCCGTATTGCTTTAATGCGTCGTTTTCGCGAAGTGTCACAGTACTGTTCTTGTTATTTTGATAAAACAGCTTTACGAGTAAAGCATTGACCACCTTGTCCAGATCCATGTTGACTGTCTTACAACTTTAATGCTCACAGGTGCTTGTGTTTCAACCCTACGCCACAGTGCGCGATAACAACGGTGAAGTCACTGATGACAGTGCCACTAAAGCAGAGTTATTAAACACGGTTTTCCGAAACTCCTTCACCAAAGAAGACGAAGTGAATATTCCTGAATTCAAATCAAGAACAACTGCCAAGATGAGAAACATAGAAGTGGATATCCTCGGTGTAACAAAGCAGCTTAAATGAGTTAACAAAGGCAAGGCCTCTGGTCCAGATTGTATACCAGTCAGGTTCTTCTCAGAGTATGCTGATAAAATAGCTCCATATTTAGCAATTATGTACAACCACTCGCTCACAGAAAGATCCGTACCTAAAGACTGGAAAATTGCTCACGTCACACCAATACCCAAAAAGGGAAGTAGGAGTAATCCGCTGAATTGCAGGCCTATATCACTAACGTCGATTTGCAGTAGGGTTTTGGAATGTATACTGTATTCGAACATTATGAAGTACCTCGAAGAAAACGGTTTATTGACACATAGTCAGCACAGATTCAGAAAATATCGTTGTGTGACACACAATTAGCTGTTAATACTCATGAAGTAATAAGTGCTATCGACAGGGGATGTCAAATTGATTCCATATTTTTAGATTTCCAGAAGGCTTTCGACACCGTTCCTCACAAGCGTGCTCTAACCAAACTGCGTGCCTACGGAGTATCGCCTCAGTTGTGCGACTGGTTCGTGATTTCCTGTCAGAAAGGTCACAGTTCGTAGTAATAGACGGAAAGTCATCGAGTAAAACAGAAGTAATATCCGGCGTTCCCCAAGGAAGTGTTATATGCCTTCTATTGTTCCTGATCTATATTAACGACATAGGAAACAATCTGAGAAGCCGTCTTAGATTCTTTGCAAATGGTGCTGTCATTTACCGTCTTGTGAAATCATCAGATGGTCAGAACGATTTACAAAATGATTTAGGTAAGGTATCTGTATGGTGCGGAAAGTGGCAATTGATCCTGAAAAGGAAAAAGTGTGGCAGTTATTCACATCAGTACTAAAAGAAATCAGCTAAATTTCGGTTAGGCGATAAGTCACACAAATCTGAGGGCTGTAAATTCTATTAAATACTTAGGGATTACAATTACAAATAATCTAAATCGGAACGATCATACAGATAAAATTGTGGGTAGAGCAAACCAAAGACTGCAATTCATTGGCAGAACACTTAGAATGTGAAACAGGTTTACTAAAGACACTGATTACACCACGCTTGTCAGCCCAGTTCTGGAGTATTGCTGTGCGATGTGGGATCCGCACCAGGTGGGACTGACGGATAACATCGAAAAAGTACAAGGAAGGGCAGCTCGTTTTGTTCTATCGCGAAAGATGGGAGATAGTGTCACAGACATGATACGTGAATTGGAGTGGCAATCATTAAAACAAAGGCGTTTTTCGTTGCGATGGGATCTTCTCATGAAATTTCAATCACCAGTTTTCTCCTCCGGTTGTGAAAACATTCTGCTGGCACCCACCTACATAGTGAAAAATGATCATCACAATAAAATAAGAGAAATCAGGGCTCGAACATAAAAATTTAATTGCTCGTTTTTCCCGCCTGCCGTTCTAGAGTGGAATGATAGAGAGACCGCTTGAAGTTGTTGATTGAGCCCTCTGCCACGCTTTTTATTGTGAATAGCAGAGTAATCACTTAGATGTAGATGTAGACAGTGGCGGCACCGGCGCCTAATGTCAGATCTTGGCATTAACACTACTAACAACGCAAATCTTGCTTCGCACAATCTGAAGATCATTCCTATGGAGTTGGGTAGCTGTACGTTAAGTTGATATCAGTCTACAATGACTCAAGTAGCGGAAGTTTAATAATAACCACTCTGTAAGCGCTGTCTGCTTCCGCAGGTGAAGCATCTTTTAAAAAGCGTAGTGCTCATTTACAGAAAGCTCTAATGTCATACCTGTCGTGAACTGAATACGACAAGCAATCACTGCTTAGACGCTATTTCTAAACCACTGATTACAAACGTGAAATACCCAGAAAGTACGACTCCAAGATCGCGAGCATACGAATTCAACAGAAGTACAATAGTAGATGTTGATGATGATGATGATGATGATGTTTGGTTTGTGGGGCGCTCAACTTCGCGGTTATCAGCACCCGTACGAATTCCCCGCCTTTGCTCAGTTCAGTCTCGCCACTTTAATGAATGACGATGAAATGGTGAAGACAACACAAACACCCAGTCATCTCGAGTCAGGTGAAAATACCTGACCCCGCCGGGAATCGAGCCCGGGATACAATGGTAGAATTGGACGGCCTAGTAGTTTTTTCACGCTTTTCCCCACCAATGACTGTGAAGTATGGCAAGGAAGCAGTCATGACGTGAATCCCAATGTTGGACAACACTATTGCCCGGCGCAGTATCCTACGAAGGCGGAGTAGTATGTCTGTTTTCTGAGCGACTATGTTGGCGTAATACAGTAGGCTGTGCTCTTTGGTAAACGACCTGTGTACCAAGACGACAATGCTCAATTTGACACTTTTGATATTGTCTAAGACTGCTTTAATGAAGACGATTATGAAGTACCCCATCTCGTGTGGCTCTTCAATGTCATGGCCTGAAACTTGTGAGAGATATTTTGTGGAGAATTATGAAAATTCTATTTCCTCCTAAACGGATGGTTCCTGAATCAATGAACGTATCAAAGGACTGGATATTGTTGTGAGTTATGGGCACTGTAAATATTCATGCAACATCGGAAAAAAGATGTAAATCGTGCAAAGGGCAGCAAACAGCCTTCCAGCCATTTTAGGACATGCATCAGAACCTTATCGATATGAGAAAAATCTTCCTGGGAATCGAAAGGGGGTAGTGAAGGCGGGACAGTTACATAAAGCACTGCTGTCAATAACAGCAGATGATCGAACGTGACAAGCGGGCCTCTGGGGTGAAGTAAAACTAAAATCTTAAGCAGCACTAAATCTTCAGAGAAATTTTATTGAGTAGTTCCGTTTCTCTATAAGATGAGGCTTCTCGCAGGAGCAAGTGCTAATGTCGTGGGAAGACGATCTGTTCCAGAAGAAAGAAGTGGATGTTAATTTCAAAAAAATGTTTCTTACTCTCCTGACGCATCTGTCTGCAGAAACTCTACTATTTCGATAGCCCATAGAAAAATTTTTCGGGATAGAGGTGAGATATATCGTTTTCCTTCTTAAATAAGTTACTTGCACAATTTTAGTTGGAACTAAGTGTTTCGAGGCACCCGTTTGTGTGTGTGTGAAATCATATGGGACTTAACTGCTGTCATCAGTCCCTAAGTTTCCACACTACTTAACCTAAATAATCCTAAGGACAAACACACACACACCCATGCCCGAGGGAGGACTCGAAACTCCGCCGGGACCAGCCGCACAGTCCACGATTGCAGCGCCTGAGACCGCTCGGCTAATCCCGCGCGGCGAGGCACCCGTTTCTTTTGGCCGCGCAAAGTCGCACTGAAGACGAAAACTGTCAGAGAATAATACTATATGGAAGCCATTGCACTCACGACTACTTACTGAAGGAAAGAAACACAATTTTATCGATGTATAACATGTCTTTCCTATAAATTCCGGGCTTAAATAACTCTGAGTAACCTTTAGCGCTTGCGAGTGTGTTGCTTGTCTTATTCAGTGGACATGATGCATTCCTGTTTGAGGATCCTACAGATTTTTGAAGATCTCGCTCCTACGTGGAGAACGAGTCTCTCTGCCTTGGACTTTTCCTGCTCTTCTTCCTGTTTCTTTTGATTGGAGGCAGTGGTGTACCTCCACAATGCGGTAGTGATATCGTCTAAAATCAAAAGTATAGCATGTTTGGTGTGTCATCACCACTGAACTTGAGAGGCAACCAACTCGTAAACGCTGAAGATGACTTAGGCTTACACAACAGAAGAATTTACCGTATCCTGTGTCATCGTGGTATATTGTACACTATGTGATCAAAAGTATCCGGAAACCTCGAGAAATATGCGTTTTTCATATTAGGTCCATTGTGCTGCCAACTACTGTCAGGTACTTCATATCAGAGACATCAGTAAACATTAGATATCGTGAGCGGGCAGAATGGGGCTCTCCGCGGAACTCACGGACTTCTAACGTGGTCAGATGATAGGGTGTCACTTGTCATACGTCTGTACGCGAGTTTTCCATACTCCTTAACATACCTAGGTTCACAGTTTCCGATGTGACAGTGAGGTGGAAACGTGAAGGGACAAGTACAGCACAAAAGCGTACAGGCCGACCTCGTCTGTTGGCTGACAGAGATCGCCTATTGTTGAAGAAGTTCATAATGATTAATAGGGAGACATCTTTTCAGACCATCAAACAGAAATTCCAAACTGCATCAGGTACTATGACAGTTCGGCGGGAGGTGAGAAAACTTTGATTTCATGGTCGAGCGGCTGCTCATAAGCCACACATCACACCGGTAAATGGCAAACGACACCTAGCTTGGTGTTAGGTGCGTAAACATTGGACCATTGAACAGTGGAAAAACGTTTTATGGAGTGACGAACCACGATACACAATGTGGCTATCCGACGGCAGGGTATGGGTACGGCGAATGACCGGTGAACGTAATCTGCTAGCGTGTGTAGTGCCAACAGTGAAATTAGGAGGTGGTGGTGTATCAGTGTCTTCGTGTTTTTCATGGAGCGTCCTTGCACCCCTTGTTGTTTCGCATGGCACTGTCACAGCACAGGCCTACATTGATGTTTTAAACACCTTCTTGCTCCGCACTGTTGTAGAGGAATTCGGAGACGGCGATTGCATTTTCCAACACGATCGAGCAACTGTTCATAATGCACGGCCTGTGGCGGAGTGGTTACACGACAATAACATCCCTGTAATGGACTGGCCTGCAGAGAGTCCTGACCTGAAACCTATAGAAGACCTCTGGGATGTTTTGGAACACCGTCTTCGTGACAGGCCTCACCGACCTACAACGACACCTCTCCTCATTGCAGCACTTCGTGAAGAATGGGCTGCCATTCCCCAAGAAACCTTCCAGCACCTGATTGAACGTATGCCTGCGAGTCTGCAAGCTGTCATTAAGGCTAAGTGTGGGCCAACACCATACTGAATTCCAGCATTACCGATGGAGTGTGCCACGAACTTGTAAGTCACTTTCAGCCAGGCGTCCGGATATTTTTGGTCACATAGTGTATATCAGAAGGAGAACTAGAACAGGGGGGTTCTAACAACAATCACGTTCGGTATCACATCCGATAACACGAATGAAAGCTATTGTCATTGATTCGACTAATAAATGTAGTTTTAAAAATTGCTGTTGAAGTAGAATAGTTTCGGCTGTATGTGCAACCTAGTAGAGTTGTGGTTCGAACATATTTCTAAATGGTGGTTACGCATCGCTGCATTCATCACCATTTGGCCAACATGGCGAATTGATGAAATACGGCAACATTTGCATATAAGATAAATAAAACAGGAAAATTAGGTACACGAAGACGATAAGTATTTATGACTGAAATTGAACTAACACGATTTTACTGAATAACTGAAATCATTAGCGAATGATGCCCTCGAAATAAAACAGATAAATTACAAACAGTTTTCACAAGAAAACGAAACAAGACCTGTCCTCCAACGATATGTGTTTGGTTTCTGTTTAGCACAGTTAATTAATTTAAAGAGGAATTTGAAAAATCGTATCAGCTGTTATCAGGGGAAAGAAAAAGCCGTACGTCTCGTGGAAAAGCAATTCATCTTTCCTTTAGAGGAACTGAAAGTTCTCAAAGTTGCAACGAGTTTAAAAAACCACACAAATGCACCTTGACTTTAAAGAGCATAAAATTGGTTCCGTTGTGTCAACTGGTATCCTTGTTATTAAATGAAAATTTTCCAGGTGCGAGCCTGACTCGCGTATTGAGGCTTCAGTACAGACTTAATTATTTATACAGACATTTCACACAGTCCGGGAATTAAGAATCTCGACAATTTTGGCCTGTAATAGACATTGATACAGGAAAGACATTGGTCCAGTGGGTTCCAAGTATTTCGACAATGTTTTAATTTTGTAATGGACAATCAAAAAGTTTCCGTTTCAGCACATTGCTGCAGTGTGTACGCAACGTAACGTGACTTCTGTGCGGGTATATAAGCACCGACATGTAGGCAATAGATTAGAGCGGCATTCATGTCTTTCGGACGAGCGTGCGGTAAATGCGGAAAGGTGAACTATGGTGCCGTTATTATAAAATGTGTCCAAACAGAATCAACGTGCTGTTATTCTCTTCTTGGCTGCCGAAACACCAACACCTGACCGGTAGACTCCATCTGAGGACGAAGAATGTGTAAGCAATTCAGACGAAACTTCCAGGAAAACTACGATAAGTGGTGCTGCTACTCCATGATAACGCACGTCCCCTTATATCAAATGTCGTAGCGCAGAGGTCACGTTAGCTGAAGTGGGAGACATAGGAGCACCCACTGTATAACCCTAATCTCTCCCCATGCGATTACCACGCTTTTGATCCTTAAAAAAGCCTCGAAGAGTCGACGATTCCTGTCGGACGAGGGTTAGCAGAAGGCATCTCCGGACTTCTTCAAGCAACAACACACGTTGTTTTAACAAACAGGCATCTTAAACCTGGTGCGTCAGTGAGATGACTGCCTCAACGCTAACGGCGATTTTGCGTGTTTCGCATAGCAATTCTGGAGTGTAGGGCCTTCGAACCGAAATTTTTTGACCGCCCCTTGTAAGTCTGAAGTCGTATAGAAAGTGACAACATAAATGTTGTTTCGCGTGTGATACAATTACAAGTTATCAGTTTACTGATTTTTTTCTTTACTTGTACTGTGGAACCCTGCTCTTTGGCTAATTTCATGATTGTAGCTCAAAGGAAAGTACCCTATAGGTATTTATGAATGGGTTTGCAAAGTTCGAATAAGTGACATAAGTGGCTGTTATCGTTTGATTAAATGGACTTCGAAGCTTAAAGATTTTCTACATCGCTAAGGGACTTTAGTATGTGACATTGCTTTCAACTTGATGCGTCTGTCGGTTCCTGAGAAAAGAAGCTCTTACCAGGTATGACAAAAAAAGAACATATTTTGTACGTGTGGTACAGTTATAAATTTACAGTTTTCGGATTTTTTCCTTTGCTATTACTTAGAAAGATAGCTGCCTGCCAAATTTCATGACCCTAGGTCAAAGGAAAGTACCCTGTAAGTTTTCATGAGTGAGTTTGCGAGTATCAAGGTATGTAACGTAAATAACCGTGTCTTTTGATTGCTGTGACTTCGAAGCTGCAATTTTTTACACCACCAAGGCACCGTAAACCCTAGTATGTGGCATAAACACGAACTTTATACGTCTACTGTTGCTTAGAAAAATGGGCTTTTAACAATGGGACCGACAGACAGTCAAACAGACAACAAAGTGATTGTATAACGGTTTCATTTGTACTGATTCAGGTGCGTAGCTCTAAAAAAAAATTCATGTTGTAACCTTTTTGCAACACTGGTTTACACAAGGAAAACATGTTAATAAATTAAAACTACATTTAAGTGGCCAGTTATTCTAATTGTCTTTTAGCGAACTTTGACATAATGAACCCAAAATTTACAGGGTATTCACAATACGAACATGGAAGAAGTTTTTTTAAATGAGTGATTTTAATGAATTTAATGTAACTATCAAAAACACTGAATTCCGAAAAATAACTAAGGGTGTTATGGAGGTGCTACTTTGGAGAGTTGTGACTTGTAGTTCAATTTGTTTAAAACATTAAATGAATCATATCAAGTCACTCAGAAGTTGTACTAAGAATAAATATATTTCATTTGGCATCTCGTTCGTTCCCACACAATCAATTTGTTAAGGAATTAGCGTCAATGACAATTCTTAATGTTGCTATAACTTGCATAGTTGTTCAAAATGTCTGTGAAATCTTATGGGACCTAACTGCTAAGGTTATCAGTCCCTAAGCTTACACACTACTTGACCTAAATTATCCTAAGGACAAACAAACACACCCATGCCCGAGGGAAGACTCGAACCTCCGCCGGTACCAGCCGCACAGTCCATGACTGCAGCGCCTAAGAGCGCTCGGCTAATCCCGCGCGGGCTTGCATAGTTTCTGACGCATAAAAACTTTCTAGATGATGATATACTCGTCACATTGAGACGCACATTTTCTAGTTTTTCAACTAACATAGCTTTATTTGCTACATCCAAGATTTTCACGTCGACGTACTTGATTCCAGTGAGTACTGTCGCCATGACACACCTTCCATTCCAGCCATTCGCATATGACACATTTTGGCAGCAGGGAAACGTACCGCGTGTTCACTGTGTCTCGGGCCCCAGCTTACTGGGTATCCCTGTTCTTAAGAGCAGCCTCTGGGCCGAACTAGCGACACCCCTATTCCCAGGCGTGCGTCAAAGAACTATTGCTCTTGTGTAAGTCTTCAGTATTCGTTGTCTTAAATTAAGCAAGTCAGCCATCGCAGAACACTGTCCAGAAAGTAATCAGTCCATGGATAGCGGTGCTACAAAACTCCTGACACTAATGTCGAAGTTCTGGTCTAGTAGAGTTAGACTGGTGACTGAGTTACGTCGGCTGTTGTGGCCGAGCGATCCTAGGCGCTTCAGTCCGGAACCGCGCTGCTGCTACGGTCGCAGGTTCGAATCCGGCCTCAGGCATGGATGTGTGTGATGTCCTTAGGTTAGTTAGGTTTAAGCAGCTCTAAATCTAGGGGACTGATGACCACAGATGTTAAGTCCCGTAATGCTCAGAGCCATTTGAACAATTTCACTGAGTTGCAATTACATAA
The DNA here is from genome assembly GCF_023864275.1 of Schistocerca cancellata. Taxonomy (NCBI): domain Eukaryota; kingdom Metazoa; phylum Arthropoda; class Insecta; order Orthoptera; family Acrididae; genus Schistocerca; species Schistocerca cancellata. The sequence continues at coordinate 78,620,235 of NC_064632.1, forward strand.
ATGCCAGCTGTAACCTGAGCGAGGTATGAGATCCTGTCTCAAGATCGATAAAAGAGCGCGGGAAAGCCCAATGCAGGCCAAGAACAGAGAAATCCGGCAATTACGCTCCATCTGGACCTGTCACTTATTTTAGAGTATTACTTTTCTAAATACCATGTATTTAAAATGTAATTTAATGTAGGTTTTCTGTTATGTAGTATGTCCCTCTGACTGAAGTCAAATTATTATGGCTAAACAATATGTAGTTCTTGAATGGAAACTTTTGGGCGAGAGAAGTAGCTTCCCCAATGTTTTTGCACAACTCTCTCTCACACTCCCAGGTAGAAATTTTGTTGCTATTTTGAATCCTTAAGTCTATAAAACAGAATGATTAGAAGATGCTGTTTATATTCATACTCTGTCCGACTCTTATCAACAAAGTTAGAACCTGGAATAATATCTGTGTGCCTCTGCAGAATTTCGGCGATCGTCAACTCCGAAAATTATTACAATAGTCTGAGCCACAACCGTACGTAGCGACGGTACATGCGGGATCATCCAGGCTATGACTAATCCAATAGATGCTTAAATTCCACGCACACTACTTCCATGACATTTCAGTCGTAATAGTAGCTCCTTCACAACAAGAGGACGAATGTTGCAAAGTGTGTCACAAGCCGCTGCTGCCTGAACTGAGGAGTCAGGGTTTGCTAGTCGATGGGAAATATGCAGATATAACTCTGCATCCTCGAAATTTTTTCAGCATACAAGACACGGGCTCGACGGTTGCATCTATTTTTAATACTTACATCGATTAGGAGTAGGTTTCTTTTAAATATCTTTGTATCTGTAATCTATGAAGTGTGTAGCCTGTTTTGTTTGAACTCCTTGATATATGGCAAGAAAATTAGAGTTTTGTAATGTATATACGAAAAAAGCCAAAGAATGCGTTGAAATTTTAAATTATCGTAATATGAATATCTTTATGGAAGAATTATGATTGTTAAAAGCTGGATCGTACTTAGGGCACTTGTATTTGTTACATGTAAACGCTGTAGAGAAGACCCTCCGCAACGAAAGTGGCATAGCGCGATGTAAAAGGTGGGTTTGGCGGTCGAACTGAGCGGCTCCTTTGTGTGAACGGCACGCAGGGTGTGGCTAGCCTTAGCAAGGTACACCTCGACGGCACTAAGAGAGGCAACTGGAAGCTGTATTAGGATAGATTTCCCCCGGATGTGGATGTGGCTATTATATGGTATTCACGGAATAATGGAATGGCTCTAATATGTTGAAAATCCGACGCCAAGAAGAGATTTTATAGAGCATTCGCACATCAAGGGCCGTGAGTAGAGTTAGCCGCCATATCGTCTGCAACTTATCTTCGCCACTGCTTCACAGACTTCATACATTCAGTTAAGTAATGTATATTGGCATGGACCAGTTGATTTGTGTCTTGTTTCAATAATAATAACAGCATAAGCCCGCCCGGTTAACTGTGCGGTCTAACGCACGACTTTCAGCGCCCGCAGACTTGTGTCGAGGTCCGGTGAGCCGGCCAGTCTGTGGATGGTTTTTAGGCGGTTTTCCATCTGCCTCGGCGACTGCGGCCTGGTTGTCCTTATTCCGCCTCAGCTACATTATGTCGGCGATTGCTGCACAAACAAGTTCTCCACGTACGCGTACACCACCATTACTCTACCGTGCAAACATAGGGGTTACACTCGTCTGGTTCCCTGTGGGAACGGGGGGGGGGGGGGGGGTCCACCGGGGGCTGAACTACTGCACAGTAACCCTGAAAGAGTGGTTCGGTGTCGGGCAGTGGAGGGGTGAAGTGGATTGCAGTAGTCGTGGTGCGGTTGTGGACCACTGCGGCTGCGGCGGGGACGGAGTCTCTCCGTCGTTTCTATGCCCCCGGTTCACATACAATACAATACAACACAATATTAACATAAAACGTCAATTCGTGTTCGAAACCATATTTTCAATCCTGATCACGAACCTACGCAGGGTCCTCACGTAAGTGCTACTAAAACCGAGTATCCTGATTTAAATGAACTATTTTCGTATTTAAGTGTTTAAAAGTGATTTTTTGTCTAAAGTAAAAGGAGTAACAAAAGAATAAAATTCGGATGTTTTGTGTATGGTCTACTCCAAGTGAAATTGTTAAGGTAGGAAATGTAGGTACAAAAGTTTAAAATAAATCAATAGGAAAGTGAGAAACCTTAATTATTTAAAAGCTAAAACAATAAAAGTGATGTTGGATAGGCTTTTGCTAAAGTATCCCTAATTTATTATAAAATATACTTTTGTAGGATTACAGTGCAAGATTGTGTAAATATTATTGCCAAGAATACCTGCTTAACAGGTGATTAAAGTACAAGTACAAATAAATCTTTAATGAACAGATTTAGGCTACTACTATTAGAAGTGAAGTTCAGTACATTTTCAGAGATAGTGTAGTTTTGGTACCCATCATGAATGGTTCCTTTTGAAATTAATTAAGCCCCGTTTTGTATTTTCTTACCTTGCAATGCAATAAGTGAAGGATTAGCTTTTAGAGATAGTTTTTACTTTTGCGACTATCAAAGAACCTTGGGTAGTAAAACTATACCAGTTTAAGGGTCCCCAGCACATTGTCCTCCTATTAAGAAAAAACTGAACTATTACTGTTGCTGCGCGACTGTTACGGTCGCAGGTTCGAATCCTGCCTCGGGCATGGATGTGTGTTATGTCCTTAGGTTAGTTAGGTTTAAGTAGTTCTAAGTTCTAGGGGACTGATGACCACAGATGTTAAGTCCCATAGTGCTCAGAGCCATTTGACCAATTTTTATTACTGTTGCTAAGGAAAACTGCTATATGGAGAGGAGCTTAAACAGTGTATTTAAGATGTTATTCATCTCTATTTGTGTTATTCATGTCAGTCAAGATAGAAGCCCCTCATGTCCAAAATTATTTCTGCACTTCATGCAGTGATGTTTCAGTATTTTTATTAAGTGACGCTAATCATTGTGACCGTCATTAGTATGAGCTCGGTTCAATTTGCTTCCCCTTAATTTACTTATGTGTGTATGTTAATGTTAACTGCTGCTACACACAACACAGAGTGCACTGTGTCAGTCTGTAACCTGTTTGCTATTCAAAGGTAAATTTAAAAAAAATAAAGTATCTTCAATAACTAATACCCAATTTTCTGAAATATGTATTTCCAAATTAATGTGGCTAATTAGGCTGGCGACCGTTCATTTTTATTCAATCAGTTATAATTTTACCACTTATATTAACTCCCAAGGTTACGACCCGTGTGGTTTTACTGTCAACTTCACAAAATTCGAAATTATAGTCCGATACCGTTTTCTATTAGAAACACGCACGGTCTACCTTTGAAATCCTCTCAGAGGGTAACATTAGCGTGTTTCACTGCACACGTTTTCCAGAAAATACCAGGAGATAATGTCTGCCAATTCTCGTTTGGAATAACAGACGTCCCTCTTGTCGTTAAGTGCAAAAATAAAACTGCAATGTAAAAGCGTTCCATAAACTTCTCAAAACAGAAACTGGTTCAATTAGAAGTAACGCATGTGCTGCACCTACCGAGAACTGTGGTTCGCAATACCAAAATGGTTGCAGTTGGAGAGACGTTTCACAGAAGCGAATACGAACATGTACCCATAGCTCTTAAGACAGGAATCTTAGAGCCCATGTTTCCTGGGCGTTTTTGTCTTTTTTGACGCAAACCACAACCTCTCAAAACATGTAGCGATCGTTACATAACTACGAAAATAAATACGGATTATTCACAAAGCGATACAATTAAATGTAAACAACAGCAGCGGTAACATATATCGGCCTGACGGAAAATATTTACCAGCTACGAGTCAAAGACTTGTTTCAACACACCAGTTTTTTTGGTTTGTTAACAGTTTTATGTTCTGTCGGATATGATACGCTCCGTAAACGCAATGGAAAAGATGTCAACACTAAGGGCCACGTGATAATCCACAGGTTGTGTGTTCTAGGTGTCACAGAGTTATACCTCAATTACACCAAATTCGGCTGAAAACTGTTGACGCTGTTGGACAGTGGGTGACAGCCGCTCCTGTACGCTCGCGAGTCGAGAGGGACAAAAATGTGGGAACACCTGGAGAAATGCTTGTTTAACATCAATGAAAATGCTAGCCACATCAAATGGTTCAAATGGCTCTGACCACTATGCGACTTAACATCTGAGGTTATCAGTCCCCTAGAACTTAGAACTAAAAAATGGCTCTGAGCACTATGGGACTCAACATCTTAGGTCATAAGTCCCCTAGAACTTAGAAGTACTTAAACCTAACTAAGGTAACCCCACACATCCATGCCCGAGGCAGGATTCGAACCTGCGACCGTAGCGGTCACGCGGTTCCAGGCTGTAGCGCCTAGAACCGCTCGGCCACCCCGGGCCGGCAGATGCTAGCCAGCTCTGCACGTTGCGCTGTTGCATTTTACTACGAATGGCATGCAAGCAATGTTCGAAACATTTCGCAAGCGTCAAACGTGGTCAGAACAGCTTTCTGTACAGTTCTGAATGAGTTATGTCGGAGGTTAGTGATTCGAGCATAGGTAACTTGTTGTGCACATGTGGTGTGTGCTTCCGTAACCAATGTATCTGAATAAATTAACGTTCCAATAGGTACTACTTTGAAGATTTACGAGGTGCATTCAAGTTTTAAGACCTCCGATTTTTTTTTTCTCCGGACTGGAAAGAGATAGAAACATGCGCATTGTTTTAAAATGAGGCCGCGTTCATTGTCAATACATCCCAGAGATGGCAGCACCATACGGCAGATGGAATTTTACCGCCAGCGGCGAGAATGAGAACTGTTTTAAATACTTAAAATGGCGGCGTTTTCCTTACTTGGACAGCGTGCAATCATTCGTTTTCTGAATTTGCGTAGTGTGAAACCAATTGAAATTCATCGACAGTTGAAGCAGACATGTGGTGATGGAGTTCTGGATGTGTCGAAAGTGCGTTCGTGGGTGCGACAGTTTAATCAAGGCAGAACATCGTGTGACAACAAACCGAAACAACCTCGCGCTCGCACAAGCCGGTCTGACGACACGATCGAGAAAGTGGAGAGAATTGTTTTGGGGGATCGCCGGCTGACTGTTGAACAGATCGCCTCCAGAGTTAGCATTTCTATGGGTTCTGTGCACAGAATCCAGCATGACGACCTGAAAATGCGAAAAGTGTCATCCAGGTGGGTGCTGACGGACGACCACATGGCTGCCCGTGTGGCATGTTGCCAAGCAATGTTGACGCGCAACGACAGCATGAATGGGACTTTATTTTCATCGGTTGTGACAATGGATGAGAGGTGGATGCCATTTTTCAATCCAGAAACAAAGCGCCAGTCAACTCAATGGAAGCACACAGATTCATCGCCACCAAAAAAATTTCGGGTAACCGCCAGTGCTGAAAAAATGATGGTGTCCATGTTCTGGAACAGCGAGGGCGTAGTCCTTACCCATTGCGTTTCAACGGGCACTATGGTAACAGGTGCATCCTACGAAAATGTTTTGAAGAACAAATTCCTTCCTGAACTGCAACAAAAACGTCTGGGAAGGGCTGCGCATGTGCTGTTTCACCAAGACAACGCCCCCGCACATCGATCTAACGTTACGCAACAGTTTCTTCGTGATAACAACTTTGATGTGATTCCTCATGCTCCCTACTCACCTGACCTGGCTCCTAATGACTTTTGGCTTTTTCCAACAATGAAAGACATTTTCCGTGGCCGCACATTCACCAGCCGTGCTGCTATTGCCTCAGCGATTTTCCAGTGGTCAAAACAACTCCTAAAGAAGCCTTCGCCGCTGCCATGGAATCATGGCGTCAGCGTTGTGAAAAATGTGTACGTCTGCAGGGCGATTACGTCGTGAAGTAACGCCAGTTTCATCGATTTCGGGTGGGTAGTTAATCAGAAAACAAATCGGTGGCCTTAGAACTTGAATGCACATCGTATTTTATACCGCGTATAAGAAAAGCGGAACTAACGTCAGCCGCTAGGTCACAACAACGACGAAAGCGTGTGTTGAGTAATCGGGACAGATAGTCATTGAAGAGGATTGTGACGAAACAAAAGAGGACTACGACTGCAAGAGTCATTGCAGAACTGAATGTCGCACTCGTCAACCCTAGCACCAAAACAACACTATGGGAGCTCCATAAATAAGGAATATCATGGCGAACTGGAATCCAGAACCACTTACGTGTGACGAAAATGCCCGTAGCAGGTAAACGTGGTGCAGTAGCCATAAAGCTCGACTATGGACCAATGGCAGAATGCCATTTGGTCGGCGGGTTCTCGTTTGAAACTTTTTCCAGTTTCGGGCCGACTGTTCGTTATAAGACTGAAACATGGCGGGGGTTCGATGACGATTCGGGTAATCATATCGTATTATTCCGTGGTCACTATGGTTACTCTGCGTCGTCGCATTAATGCCAAGGATTCTGTGACCTGTTTGGCTAATTATGTTCATCCCATGGTACAATGTTTGTTCCAAAATAGTGATGTTTTGTTCCAAGACGACAGGGCCCCTTATCCAGCAAGTCCTATCGTCCGTGGCTGTTGTTGTTAGCCCAAGGACGAATTGTGGTATCTCACCTGAGCACCACAGCAACTGATCTCAAAATTACTGCGCTCTTGTGGTCTTCTTTGGATATAAATTTGTGGTAAGTTCCTATGGGACCAAACTGCTGAGGTCATCGGTTTGTAGGCTTCCACACTACTTAATCAAAGTTAAACTAACTTGCCCTAAGGACAACTCACACACCCATGTGCGAGGGAGAACTCGAAACTCCGACGGGGGAACCGCTCTTTGGATATAAGGATGTGCAGTCACTGTTCACATTCTTCGTCGTTATCTGAACTTGCACATATTTTGCAGATAAAATTCCCTTTAAAACCAAATGGTACCTGTATTTATGCATTCCGAGATGAGTGCAAGGTGTTTTGAATATCAAGTGTTTTGTATTTTTTTTTTTTCCTGGTAAGAGCTTATGGGCCCAAACTGCTGGGTTTATCGGTCCCTACGGTTTTGTTATCTCGTATTACGCATGGTAAAATTTTTGTCCGCCGTCTATACGTGTACGAGCATTTAATATGGAAGAGGATGGGGTTGAATGAAACGAGCCTTTCGAGGCACTCATAAGAGTGGAGTAGCATACGTCCTTCACTTGCACAACAAGGGTTCAAATGGCTCTGAGCACTATGCGACTTAACTACTGAGGTCATCAATCCCCTAGAACTTAGAACTACTTAAACCTAACTAACCTAAGGACTTCACACACATCCATGGCCGAGGCAGGATTCGAACCTGCGACCGTAGCGGTCACGCGGTTCCAAACTGACGCGCTTAGAACCCCACGGCCACACCGGCCGGCACTTGCACAACAGCCACTATTTATGTTAAATTATACAAAGTATGTACGAATTCGTTCTCGTGTGTAGGATAACTTCGGTGATTAAAGTTTTGTCGGTTTCTGGGAATTTTACAGCCTGTTGCTACTCGCAACATGAAAAACGAGCGCCGTGCGGGAAATTGTTAACTTATGAGCGACACAGCAAATGAAGCCGCAGCCATTAAGCGCCGTCCAAACAATTCATTTCGCCAGAAACACCGTCAGCTGGCTGTCGATAAAGGAAACGCAAATTGCGTCGGGGGAACCGAGAACAGCTGTCAGTGGGGTCGTTTATTAGAAACACTGGATGGCAGGCAGATGCAAATTAGCGATGACGTGCAATCACACAGCTGTCGCTTCGATTAGAGTGTGCAGGCCACTGTGCAACCACCGACATCTTTCGCATAATCAAACCTTATCCGCAGTGGCACGTAAAGCTTGTCGAGCTCGATAAATCAATGAACATCGTGATAGCGATGTAATGCAGAGTTTTAATTTTGTTACGAACGCTGTTAATTGATAAGGTGATCATTTTGTCATTTTTTTTTCCACAACGAAACCAAAGGTTAATATTGGAACATGTATTACACGTCATACTTGCCAGAGATACTGTTCGTCCTGTGTAAAAGAGCTTTGTCAAGTATGCCTTGAATTGAGATAATCGCGAATCGTGATAGCTTTTTGCTGCAGGACGGTTGTATCCATGCTGCTCTCTAAAGAGGAAATATTTGTTGCGACTGAACTACATTAACACTACATCATGCCTAATCCAAGGTAATTCAAGCTCTGATAGGATATTCTACTTAAATTATCGAATTATGCAGGGAAGAAAGACCTTGTGTTCAAAGATTTTCAGGTCAGTATGCCCATGCATGCATATGATTCCCTACACCAAATCCATCATTTTCGACTATTTTCCTTGGTGCATTACCTGTTCCCAAAATTCGCCTTATGAAGTAAAGTCCGGAATCACTATTCAGTCTAAATCTGCTCTTATTTTAGAATAACACACAATCACACGTCTCATGGGTCCAATACTTACGCTCTTGGCACCATGGCCACCGATGTTCGAGTATCAATAGATCACAACATGCTGTTCTTTGGGCAACGAGATCATCCCCAGGTAGTCAAAATGGCTCTAAGGACTATGGGACTTAACATCTTAGGTCATCAGCCCCCTAGACGTAGAACTACTTAAGCCTAACTAACCTAAGGGCATCACATACATCCATGCCCGAGGCAGGATTCGAACCTGCGACCGTAGCAGCCGCATGTTTCTGGACTGAAGCGCCTAGAACCGCTCGGCCACAGCGGTCAGCCCCACGCAGTCGCCGTGCCACTGTGGGGCGAGAAATTGCATGCATTTAAGTCCTGTTAAATCTGGTTGCAATTGAACCCGCTGTTTGATGTGGGTCCCTTCTTGCCTGTTACACAATCGAGCAGTCATCTGGTGCTGCAATTGACTGTGAGCAACTACCTCCTTTTTTTCGGGAAGGAGTGCCTGTGGTTCGTACATTCCTCATGCACGCGAAACAACGCTGTCAGTGTGCTGGCGTAAGCTGGCACCAGCACGTCAGGCGTCAAAGAGGTTGTGAGAAGATCGATAGAGGCCAAAGTCAGACTCGCGAGAAAGGCGTCGCCAACGTCTTATAGGCCGCCAGTATTTAAATCACCGCCGAACACCGAGTGGAATCATCAGTTGCAGCCGGGTTCGAGTCGCAGTAGCAGTTAGCTCAGGCTCTAGCTCAGTCGGATTGAACGTAGCGGCCAGAGTAGTGTACACAGCGGACTTCCACTTCACCAGCAATGACGCTAATGTGGTCTGTTTCGGAGAGCTCTTACCACGGCTCATGGAAGCTTAAGTGAAATAGCTCTTTGTTTATGTTAATAAAGAACCCTCCCGCGCGGGATTAGCCATGCGGTCTATGGCGCTGCAGTCATGGACTGTACGGCTGGTCCTGGCGGATGTTCGAGTCCTCCCTTGGGCATGGGTGTGTGTGTTTGTCCTTAGGATAATTTAGATTAATTAGTGTGTAAGCTTGGAGACTGATGACCTTAGCATTTAAGCACCATAAGATTTCACACACTTTTCAACATTTTTCTTAAAGAATCCTGTTATTAAATGCGTGCAGTTGTGTTACAAAAAAAATGTTCAAATGTGTGTGAAATCTTATGGGACTTAACTGCTAAGGTCACCAGTCCCTAAGCCTACACACTACTTTACCTAAATTATCCCAAGGACAAACACACACACCCATGCCCGAGGGAGGACTCGAACCTCCGCCGAGACCAGCCGCAAAGTCCATGACTCCAGCGCCTGAGACCGCACGGCTAAAGTTGTGTTACAGAAAGGGGATACCGGCCACCAAACATCATCCTCTCCTTGCTTCCCGAGGTATAAGCCTACAGTGACAACGAGACGACACAAAAGTCAGCAGTTCAAACTCTTGCCGGCCGGAGTGGCCGAGCGGTTCTAGCCGCTACGTTCTGGAAACGCGTGACAGATACGGTCGCAGGTTAAAATCCTGTCTTGGGCATGGATGTGTGTGATGTCCGTAGGTTAGTTATGTTTAAGTAGTTCTAAGTTCTAGGGGACTGATGACCTCAGAATTTAAGTCCCATAGTGCTCAGAGCCATTTTTTTTTCAAACTCTTGTGTTACGCCCGTCAAACTTCGCCCATCTTCCAGCTTCCCAATGATTTTCCCCTATGTGAAGTCATCCATATATTCTCTCCAGGCCATGCTGTAATGAGAACATCATCACAGTATACCGTATCTGCTCTTTGATTCATGCGCACTCTCTTTTTCCGTTCCTCAAACTGCCTCGTGTTGCTTGGCCAGCCTCATTTGGCGCTATGGTCACTCTGAGCTCACGCCATGTGACGTCCAGGTTTCTGTGCACGACTGGAAGATCTCTGGCAACGGCATACCACAAGTTCATTAACTTTCACCGAGTTATGCTACATTACATATCTCATCTTAAAGGCTTACACAGCAGTGTAGTATCTGGTGGTCGTATGTGTACGTTTAACAGCCAGTATGAGTAAGCTAAGGAATCAAGTTGCACTAACAAACCAAGTTGCTGCTAGACTTGCGTGAGCCGGTAGGGAAAGGAATATCAACGAAGGGAACGGAGGAACGGAGGAGGGAACCTTTATGAAATATTTCAAAAAAAATCTTTGTTACAAAAATCTGTTTGTTCATTTAACAACGGACATAGTTTTCTGATTTTAATAAGTGAACATATCAAGACCTTCAAGTGTATCGACACATCATTCCTCAGCAATATGATGACAAATATCAGAATGTGACCCAGGCGCCCTGCCTTATGTCAACCCTTTTTGTAAAACGAGGACGGAAAACTGTTTAAATACAACCTACTTTTAAAATGATCTCTAAGGCGAGCATATGCAGATCTGCTCATTTGGAAAATATAAAACATGTCACATTTTATATTACACACGCCTCGCATCACAGCTTTTATTGTAACTACAAATGTCGAAGCTGACTGTCTGTACGAAAGACTTATCTCGTTTCTTACTTAGGGAAAGAACAAGCAAATGTGTTCACACGCTTTTCTTCGGTAAATCTACAGAAGAATTTTCTTATTCGTTTTTGTGAGTGTTTCGTGTTTATCATCTAGCCGGTTCGTGTGTTGTTAATTACTTTTTAAAGTAAGTTAATGACGTTATTTGCTTTAAAACAATTAGAATCAGATACTTCTTTTCGTATTTCAGGTTCATGACTGTACTCATGCAGATTTATGAGACAAATGTTAACCTGTGTATCGTATACCGGAAATACATCCATTTATATTACGGGAGATTTGTGGAATTCTTGTAAATCGCAGCGTCTGAACAGCTCCTTTCACGGTAGACAGCGAAACTGTCGTAATTCGAAGTTAACTCAGATCCGGTGCTGACATTTCCGGAAGTTTCTTTGACCCATCAATGCGTCTGCGTAATCACCATATGTAAAAATTTCTAAAAATGATTCCGTAGCTGTGTTTGTGCAATGATGTTTGGAAGGTGATATGTCCTGTCATTATAGCTTGCAGGGTGCACCATGACCCCACCGACAAACTTCCAGAGGTTGTTCAGGGATACCTTCTGAGTATTATAGTATAAGTACACACGGTTCTCAGCTGGCCGTTACAGTGTAACAATGTAATTACGATTTACTCGGATTGTTACCGCAATCACCCTTGTTTCTGTGAAAATATCTTCACAACACATAAGATGCCTTTAGTATGTAATAATGAGTCAGTACAACTCAACTCTGAGTGAACCGATACAAGACGTTCATCATCAAGAAACCAGCCCACAGCACTGCCGTGTATCACTGTTCCTGCACAACTAATACTGCCGGAGAATAAACCCCTGAACAGAACCGAACGGTACTGGATGCAAACGTGTGAGCAACGAACACAAGGAGGGCGATAATTCTTTCAACTGCGGATACTGCGAACGATTGCAAACAAGATGAACTGTAGACTGCAGTGTTGTGCACTATTTTCACTGCAATACAGGCAAGCTAATAGGGGCAAGAACCCAACCGAAATGTAATAACACCATAACGAGACGCCCCGAGACTGTGGGGTACTCAGGAGGTATCTCAGGCAACTCTTTAAAGTTTATCGATGCAATGCTGGATCGCCCCAGCAGCCTGCAAGATCCGATCAATCGCGGAGGGTGGGATTGTTGGTAGTTGGGAGCTCCAACGTTAGGCTCGTTATGGGGCCCCTTAAGGACTTGGCGGACAAGGAGGGTACGAAAACCAATGTCCCCTCCGTGTGCATACCGGGTGGAGTCATTCCAGATGTGGAAAGGATCATCCCGGATGCCATGAAGAGCACAGGGTGCAGCCAACTGCAGGTGGTTGCTCACGTCGGCACCATGATGTGTGTCACTTTGGATCAGAAGTGATTCTCTCTGGTTTCGAGTGGCTAACAGAAGTGGGGAAGGCTGCCAATCTTGTTTGAAAGATGAAAGCAGAGCTGACCATTTGCAGCATAGTCGACAGGACCGATTGCGGACCTCTGGTACAGAGCCGAGTTGAGGGTCTGAATCAGAGGCTCAGACGGTTCTGCGACCGTGTAGGCTGCAGATTCCTCGATTTGTGCCAAAGGGTGGTTGGGTTCCGGGTTCCGCTGAATAGGTCAGGTGTTCACCATACGCAGGACGCGGCTACACGGGTAGCAGGGGCTGTATGGCGTGGACTGGGCGGGTTTTTAGGTTAGAGGGTCTCGGGAAAACACAAGAAGGGCTTCAGTCACAAAGGGTGCAGGCCGAACACAGGAAGAACGTAGATACAGGAGCCATTGGTATAACAGTTGTAAACTGTCGTAGCTGTGTTGGGAAAGTACCAGAGCTCCAAGCGCCAATAGAAAGCTCTGATGCTCAAATCGTTATAGGCACTGAAAGCTGGCTAAAGCCGGATATAAGCTCAGCCGAAATTTTTGCAAAGAACCTAACGGGGTGTTCCGAAAAGATAGGCGGTGGCGTGTTTGTTGCTGTCAGAAGTACGAGTAGTTTAACTTGTCGCGAAATTGAAGTAGATACTTCCTGTGAGTTATTGTGGGCAGAGATCATTGTTGGCAACCGATCCCAGTTGCTGAAAGGTTCAACGAAAACTTGAGTTTGTTTTCAAACACGTACCCGACTCATACGATAATAATTGGTGGTGACTTTAATTTACCCTCGATATGTTGGTGAAAATAAATGTTTAATTCCGGAGGTACGCGTAAAATATCATCCGAAATTGTACTAAATGCATTCTCTGAAAATTATATCTAGCAGTTAGTTCATGAACCCACGCGAATAGTAAACGGTTGTAAAAACACACTTGACCTTTTAGCAGCAAATTATTCTGAGTTAATAGCCGGCCGCGGTGGTCTAGCGGTTCTGGCGCTGCAGTCCGGAACCGCGGGACTGCTACGGTCGCAGGTTCGAATCCTGCCTTGGGCATGGGTGTGTGTGATGTCCTTAGGTTAGTTAGGTTTAAGTAGTTCTAAGTTCTAGGGGACTTATGACCTAAGATGTTGAGTCCCATAGTGCTCAGAGCCATTCTGAGTTAATAACGAACATAAAAAACGATAAGGAATTAGTGAACACAGGGTTGACGTAGCGAGATTGAATATTTTAATCCCCAAAGTCTCGAAAAATAAGCGAAAAATATACCTATTCATAAAAGCAGATAAAAATTCACTTGACGCCTACCTCAGAGACAATCTTCATTCATTCCAAATTAATAATATAAGTGTAGATCAGATGTGGCTTAAATTCAAAGAAATAGTATCGGCAGCCAAAAAAAATGTTCAAATGTGTGTGAAATCTTATGGGACTTAACTGCTAAGGCCATCAGTCCATAAGCTTTCACACTACTTAACCTAAATTATCCTAAGGACAAACACACACACCTATGCCCGAGGGAGGACTCGAACCTCCGCCGAGACCAGCCGCACAGTCAATGACTGTAGTGCCTAAGACCCCTCGGCTAATCCCGCACGGCTATCGGTAGCAATTGAGAGCTTTATACCAACTAAAATACCAACTAAAATACCAAACGACGTAGCTGATCCTCCTTTGCACACAAAACGGTTTAGAACACTGATGCAGAAACAACGAAACAAACATGCCAAATTTAAACAGACGCAAAAATGCCCCGGATTAGCGATCCATTACAGAAGTCGACATTTAGCACGGAATTCAATGCGAGACGCCTATAACAGTTTCTACAACGAAACTTTGTCTCGAAACCTGGCAGAAAAACCAAAGAGATTCTGGTCGTATGTGAAATATGGTGGCGGCAAGAAACAATCAATGCCTTCTCTGTGCGATAACAATGGAGATACTACTGAAGACAGTGCTGCCACAGCAGAGTTACTAAACACAGCCTTCCGAAATGCCTTCACAAAAGAAGACGAAGTAAATATTCCAGAATTCGAATCGAGAACAGCTACCAAAATGAGTAGCGTAGAAGTAAATATCCTCGGAGTAGTGAAGCAACTCAAATCACTTAATAAAAGCAAGTCTTCTGCTCCAGACTGTATACCAATGAGGTTTCTTTCCGAGTATGCTGATGCATTAGCTCCATACTTAACAATCATATACAACCGTTCACTCGACTTTAGATCCGTACGCAAAGACTGGAAGGTTGCACAGGTCACACCAATATTCAAGAATGGTAGTAGGAGTGATCCACTACATTACAGGCCCATATCGTTAACGTCGATATTCAGCAGTATTTTAGAACATATATTGTGTTCGAACATTATGAATTACCTCGAAGGAAACAGTCAACATGGGTTTAGAAAACATCGTTGCTGTGGCTCTTTATTCACAAGAAGTACTGACAAGGTATTTCAGATAAATTCCGTATTCCTGGATTTCCGGAAGGCTTTTGACATTGTACCACACAAGCGGCTCGTAGTGAAATTGCGTGCTTATGGAATATCGTCTCAGTTATGTGACTGGATTTGCGATTTCTTGTCAGACAGGTCACAGTTTGTAGTTCAAATGGCTTTGAGCACTATGGGACTTAACTCTGAAGACATCAGTCCCCTAGAACTTAGAACTGCTTAAACCTAACTAACCTAAGGACATCACACACATCAATGCCCGAGGCAGGATTCGAACCTGCGACCGTAGCGGTCGCGCTGTTCCAGACTGTAGCGCCTGGAACTGCTCGGCCACCTCAGAGTTCGTAGTACTTGACGGAAAGTCATCGAGTAAAACAGAAGTAATTTCAGGCGTTCCCCAAGGTAGTGTTATAGGTCCTTTGCTGTTCCTCATCTATATGGAAGATTTGGGAGACAATCTGAGCAGCCGTCTTCGGTTGTTTGCAGATGACGCTGTCGTTTATCGACTTATGAAGTCATCAGAAGATCAAAACAAACTACAAAACGATTTAGAAAAAATATCTAAATGGTGCGGAAAGTGGCAGTTCACCCTAAATAACGAAAAGTGTGAGGTCATCCACTTAAGTTCTAAAAGGAACTCTTTAAACTTCCGTTACAAGATAAATCAGTCTAATCTAAAAGCTGTAAATTCAACTAAATACCTAGGGATTACAATTAAGAACAACTTAAATTGGAAAGAACACATAGAAAATGTTGTGGGAAAGGCTAACCAAGGATGCGTTTTATTAACAGGACATTCAGAAAATGCAACAGACCTACTAAGGAGACTGCCTACACTACGCTTGTCCGTCCTCTTCTAGAATACTGCTGCTGTGGGTTCTTTACCAGATAGGACTGACGGAGTACATCGAAAAAGTTCAAAGAAAGGCAGCACGTTTTGTATTATAGCAAAATATGGGAGCGAGTCTCACAGAAATGATACAGGATTTGGGCTGGAAATCATTAGAAGAAAGGCGTTTTTCGTTGCGACGGAATCTTCTCACGAATTTCCAATCACCAACTTTCTCCTCCGAATGCGAAAATATTCCTGTAACATTGATGTATATGTTTATTTCTATTCTGTTGTAAAGCCTGTACTACAAATGTTATCTGTATTGTTATGTTCTATAAGGTTTTTTTTTGTACTTTTGTAATTGTATTCTTATGTTATAAAATTGTAATTGACACCAGTTCATCATATTATTAACTTGTAAGTTATATTTCACTGCACACGTTTCTGTTGGTGATAGTATATGGACAATATGTGAGAAGTAGGGACTGATAGTGTTTGCACGTGTGTTAATAATTCAGCAAGGGACTGGATAACAGCATTGCTGGTTCGAAGGACATTTCAAAAAAAATTTGTGAGTGCACAAGTGGTGGTTCATGGACTTGCTATATTATCCGCAAGACTCTTCAATGGTGATTGTGCACCTGCACAGTCACAACAGATGGCTGCTGGCCATCTCTACAAGGACTGCAGTGGGTCTGCATCTTTGATGACCCACCAGTACCATTATTTCTACAAGGACTGCAGTGGGTCTGCACCTCTGGTGTCCCACCAATACCGTAATCTCTACCAGGACTACAGTGGGTCTGCTCTGTGATTACCTACCTACCAATACTCTTCAAAACGTCGAACGACTCTGCTGTGGGTTTGCTCTGTTGTGGCCCATTACCTGTCTGCATGTCAAGAGTCAGCACTGTCTTTCTGTTGGAAGGACAACACTACTTCTTCAAGACTGCTGGAAATCCACTACTTCCGTGTGCATTGTCTTTTACTGCTCAGACTTTGAGAAAAGAAACTGCAGTTTTACTGTGATGAATGATCAGGACTGTCTTTTTGGACTGTGAGAAAATTTTAGCTTTTGACCAACATTGTATTAATAAGTGTGTGCATTTGATATCTTTCTTACTGTAAGTATGAAAAAAAATTCAAATCTGTATTGGCCAGTGCCCAAAACAATTTGTAAAATTTTTTGTGGGGAGCATGGGGGCTATGTAAGTAAGCTGTTTATGTTTTCTTATTGGCAACGTTACGTAGCGCTCTGTATGAAAATCACTGGCTGTGCTGTGTGCAGTCTGTGGCCAGTTTGCATTGTTGTCAGCCATTGTAGTGTTGGGCAGCTGGATGTGAACAGCGCGTAGCGTTGCGCAGTTGGAGGTGAGCTGCCAGCAGTGGTGGATGTGAGGAGAGAGATGGCGGAGTTCTGAAATTTGTAATACTGGATATCATGAACTGATATATACATTATGACTTTTGAACACTATTGAGGTAAATACATTGTTTGTTCTCTATTAAAATCTTTCAATTGCTAACTATGCCTATCAGTAGTTAGTGCCTTCCGTAGTTTGAATCTTTTATTTAGCTGGCAGTAGTGGCGCTCGCTGTATTGCAGTAGTTCGAGTAATGAAGATTTTTGTGAGGTAAGTGATTTGTGAGAGGTATAGGTTAATGTTAGTCAGGGCCATTCTTTTGTATGGATTTTTGAAAGTCAGATTGCGTTGCGCTAAAAATATTGTGTGTCAGTTTAAGCTCAGTCCTGTACAATTTTTCTAAGGGGACGTTTCACTGTAATAGTAGCCAGATTGCTAATATTTGTACCTGTGCGCTGTGCGTGCGCTATCATGTTGTTTCTCTCATTTTCCTGCGTTCGTAATGTTCAACAGTATACGCAGTTGTCTCCTCGTGACTTTCGTGGAAATCTCACACACGGATGACCGTCACTAGGTTCCAGTAAACATTCCTCATTCGTTATCAAACCAAGCTGCACTCTTCTGACTGCACTGCACAATTTACGAATTGCCACTCCTAACCGGCAGATATTTCATCTCTGTCGCACATTGCCCACGCGAGTCCATTCTTCGTCAACTTTGCCTCTGTTCCCGCGCGTATCACGTTATCACACTAATATGAGTAATTATTTGACCGCATGAAACCGTATGTCAGTGACTGCAGTTTCACTAGTAATGTCCGTTACTGGACCTCGTCTAAATGTTCGTGCCACGTCGGACTGTTAGTTATCCGAACTTGATACTCGCACCAGAATTCATGCTTCTATATGTCAGCGCTGTTACAGAACGTTTACAAACCGATACGAACTATAGCGTTCATTTTGTGAATTACACTGATTCATCTCTTAATTTTGGTGCACGTTAGCAACTTGTAAATTGTTTTGAAGTTTATACTGTATATTTTGATTTTATTCATGCGAGTACAATATACACGCATAAAAATGTTTTGCCTCACACCGGTTCCAAGAACTCCTGCAAATAGACGTTGACTGTGGATATTATATAACAGACAAAGTCCCTTTGGCTGTTCAGACATGTCACTAAACCCACTTAGCCGGCCGCGGTGGCCGAGCAGTTCTAGGCGCTTCAGTCCGGAACCACGTGACCTCTACGGTCACAGATTCGAATCCTGCCTCGGGCATGGATGTGTGTGATGGCCTTAGGTTAGTTAGGTTTCAGTAGTTCTAAGTTCTAGGGAACTGATGACCTCAGATGTTAAATCCCATAGTGCTCAGAGCCATTTGAACCACTTGAAACGCGCCCAAAGATGTAAGCAAACATGCAAGGGCAGCGCCTATTAGACGGAGGGGGTCCCACAGCCGATCAGTGCCAGTTATTCCACCAGGAAGGGAGTACACGCCTCGTGTTGTCGGTAGTTCAACCATGCCTAGGCGGTCAAACCGCTTTTCGCTCGTGTCCGCATTTTTACTTTGTGCCAGGAACGGCTCTCAACAAGGGAAGAGTCCAGGTGTCTCGGTGTGAACCAAAGCAAAGTTGTCCCTACATGGAAGAGATACAGAGAGACAGGAACTATCGATGACATACCTCGCTCAGGCGGCCCAAGGGCTACTACTGCAGGGGATGACCGCTACCTCCGAATTATGGCTCGGAGGAACCCAGACGGCAACGCCACCACGTTGAATATTGCCTTTCGTGCAGCGACAAGACGTCGTGTTAAGACTCAAACTGTGCACAATAGGCTCCATGATGTGCAACCTCACTCCCGACGTCTATGGTGAGGTCCAACTTTGCAACCACGACACCATGCAGTGCGGTACAGATGGGCCCAACAACATCCCGAATGGACTGCTCAGGATTGGCATCACGTTCTCTTCACCAATGAGTGTCGCATATGTCTTCAACATACAATCGTCGGAGGCGTGTTTGGAGGAAACCCGGTCAGACCTAATGCCTTCGACACACTGTCCAATGAGTGCAGCAAGCTGGAGGTTCCCTGATGTTCTGGGGTGGCATTGTGTGGGGCCAACGTATGCCGCTGGTGGTCATGGAATGCGTCGTAACGGCTGTACGATATGTGAATGCCATCCTTCGACCGATAGTGAAACCATATTGGCCGCATATTGGAGAGGCATTCGTCTTCATGAACGATAATTCCCGCCCCCATCGTGCACATCTAATGAATGACTTCCTTCAGGATAACTACATCGCTCGACTAGAGTGGCCACCGTGTTCTCCACAAATGAATCCTATCAAACATGCCTGGGACAGATTGAAAAGGGGTGTTTATGGACGACGTGACCCACGAAGCACTCTGCGGGGTCCACGCCGAATCGCAAGAGGACGTGCTACTGAGTATTAGGGCTATCAGTGTGTACAGCAATCTGGACCACCACCTCTGAAGGTCTCATGACCAATAAAAAGAGTGGAAATGGTGTTTATGTGATCTCTATTCCAATTTTCTCTACAGGTTCCAGAACTCTTGGAACCGAGGTGATGCAAAATTTTTTTGATATGCGTATTTAGCGCATAGTAGGACAAGTGCAAAAGTTAGTAACTTTCAGCACTAATCTGTATGTACGTCATGTACACCTTTCCCCCCACCCCGTCATCCCCTCCTCATAAGAAAGTGAAACACCCAGAATGAGAGGAGCAAAGGAAATGAAACTTTTCGGGTTAGGAATTTATATCATGTTATTTCAGTGATTACAACATCGAGTCAACTTTACATAACTTGACAGCATGGAGCCAGTTGTCGATATAACGTTGTTCCCACCTCTTGCCAAACTGCATGCAGAAGTTCGGATCGGAGTGTGTTATAAAGCCATTGTCGCCTTTCCTGAGGCAAGATGTCCCACAACTATTGCAACTGGTCTCCGATTTCCTGGGTCCTACTACGACGTATTTGGATTTCGAGCTGATTGCATCCATGTTTTACTGGGGCAGATGTGATGAAAGTTTCGGCATGGGAACACATCGGTATCACACACAGTTGATAGAGACATGTGCCACGTGAGGACGAGCGTTGTCTTGACGAATCATGGCACCACGATACTGTAGATGACTGGCTGTGTCTCTTTAAAGCCGAGCGGTCTGAGGCGCTTCAATCATGGACTGTACGGCTGGTCCTGGCGGAGGTTCGAGTCCTCCCTACGGCATGGGCGGGTGTGTTAGTCCTTAGGATAATTTAGGTTAAGTAGTGTGTAGGCTTAGGGTCTGATAACCTTAGCAGTTAAGTCCCATAAGATTTCACACATTTGAACATTTTTTTGTCCCTTCAAAACACCGGAGGAACAGGATCTCTCCCCAGTCACCCCCATTGTGAGTGTGTATTAAACTGGGGATCTATAAACGAAGGAGAGGCTTCGTCCTACCGTAGCCCTCACTGGTTCACAACGCCACAACAGGCCACAGCAGTCCACCCACCCCACTGCCACCACACACTGAACCCAGGGTTACTGTGATGTTTGGCCCTCAGTGTCCCCCCCCCCCCCCCTCATTAACTTCTCATATCAGATGAGTGTAATCCCAATGGTTTACGTGGTAGAGTAAGTATGGTGTAGGTGTACATGGAGACAGTGTTTGTTCAGCAATCCCCGACAGTTTAATTGAGGCGGAATATGGGGAACCAGCCCGCATTCGCCAAGGCAGATGGAAAACCGCTTTAAAAATCATCCACTGGCATCTGGCACACCGGACCTCGACATTAATCCGCCGAGCGGATTCATGCCGGGGACCGGCATGCCTTCCCGCTCGGAAAGCATAGCGTTAGACGGCACGGCTAGTCGGGCGGGCTGCTGCCCCCATACTCGTCGATGACAGTTACCTGTGATAGTGCGTATACAACGCGATGACATTCACCAGCAGCCGTACTTTGCTATTGAGTTAGGGATAGCAGATCAGAGACGGTAATTCCATAATGGGGATGGTACTAGTCTGCGATCAAAGATGCAAAATCACTTGCTTGTCAGATGTGGTCGAAGTGACATTTGAAACAGAGTATGCCTGTCTTCACTTTCCCACATAGACCAACATCAGGCCAGTTTCGCATGCAAGTGCCCCAAAAACTTAATATTGCACTATTTGACCAGCCAGCCAAATGGAGAACCACAGTAAGGCCCATTTCAACATCATTTTCTGATAACACAGTCTCACTCGTTAATGTAGACTCTCCATGTCCTTGACAGTGGTCACACAGCATTTGATACCATCACTCCCCTTGTAAACCCTACCAACCCTAGTAACAATATCAAATCTGAAGCACTCTATTGATCGTCCCATCCATCACAGTGAACTGCGGCTCCGGTCATTTATATACCACAGAGCAATCTTCAATGCGAGATACTTTTAATAGTTTCCGTGACGAAACTATGTCTCGAAATCTAGCATAAAACCTAAAAATATTGCCCGCATCTCGTGGTCGTGAGGTAGCGTTCTCGCTTCCCACGCCCGGGTTCCCGGGTTCGATTCCCGGCGGGGTCAGGGATTTTCTCTGCCTCGTGATGGCTGGGTGTTGTGTGCTGTCCTTAGGTTAGTTATGTTTAAGTAGTTCTAAGTTCTAGGGGACTTATGACCACAGCAGTTGAGTCCCATAGTGCTCAGAGCCATTTTTTTTAACCTAAAAATATTCTGTTCGTATGTAAAGTACACCAGTGCCTAGACGCAATAAATACGTTCACTGCGCGATAACAGGGGTGATGTTATTGATGACAGCGCCACTAAACACTATTTCCCCAAATTCCTTGAGAAAAGAAGACGAAGCAAATGCTCCACAATTCGAATCAGGAACAACTGACAACATGAGTGACTTAGAAACAGACAACCTCAGTGTAGCAAACAGGTTAAAACACTTAAGAAAGGCAAGACTTCCGGTCAAGATTGTGTACCAGTCACATTACTTTCAGAGTATGCTGATACAATAGCTCCATACTTAGCAAACATTACACAACCGCTCGAATTTGTGAGAGATCCGTACTCAGACACTGCAAAGTTGCACTGGTCACACCAATACCCAAGTAAGGAGACTGGAGTAATCCGCTGCATTACTGACCCATACCACTAACGTCGATTCGCAGTAGGATTTTAGAACATATATTGTGCTCAAATACTGTGAGTCAACTATAAGAAAACCATTTTTTTGACAAATAGGCAACACAGATTCAGAAAATATCGTTCTCTTGAAAATCAACTAGCTCCTAATTCTCACGAGGAAACGAGTGCTACTGACAGGGGATGTCAGATTGATTCCACATTGTTAGATCTCCGGAAAGCTTTTTACACCGTACCACACAAGTGACTTAATCAAATTGCTTGCCTACGGAGCATCGTCTCAGTTGCATGACTTGATTCGTCATTTGCTGCCACAAGGATCACAGTTGTAATAACTGACAGAAAATCTTCGAGTAAAACAGAAGCAATACCTAGCGTTCTGCAAGCAAGTGTTGTTCCTGTTCTACGTAAACGATTTGGGAGATAATTTGAACATTCCACTTAGATTCTTTGCAGAAGATGTTGTCATTTACGGTTATCTAAAGTCATCACATGATCAAAACGAATTGCAAAATGGCTTTGACAAGAAACTGTATGGTTCAAAAGGCGGTCGTTCATTCTAAATCATGAAAAGTCATCTAATGAACACTGACAAGAGTCTTTTAAATTTCCATAACACGATAAATCACGCAAATCTAAAGGTTGTAAACTCAACTACACTGAAGCGCCAAACAAACTGGTATAGACATGCGTATTCAATTACAGAGATATGTAAACAGGCACAATACGGCGCTGCGGTCGGTAACACCTACATAAGACAACAAGTGTCTGGCGCAATTGTTAGGTCGGTTACTGCTGCTACAATGGCAGGTTATCAAGATTTAAGTGAGATTGAACGTGGTGTTATAGTTGGCGAACAAGCTATGGGACACAGCATCTCCGAGATGGCGGTGAAGTTGGGTTTTTCCCTTACGAACATTTCACAAGTGTACGGTGAATATCTGGAATCTCCGACATCGCTGCGACCAGAAAAACATCTAGCAAAAGCAGCGCCAACGACGACTAAAGAGGATCGGTCAGAGTGACAGGAGTGCAACCCTTCCGCAAATTGCTGCAGATTTTGGTGCTAGGACATCAACAAGTGTCAGACTGTGAACCATTCAGCGAAACATCATCGATATAGGTTCTCGGTGCCGAAGACCCTCTCGTGTACCCTTCTTGAGTGTATGACAGAAAGTTTTACTCCTCGCCTGGGCCCGTCAACACCCACATTGGACTGTTGGTGACTGATAACGTGTTGCCTAGTTGGACAAATCTCGTTTCAAATTGCGTCGAGGGGATGGACCTGTACGGGTATGGAGACGACCTCGTGAATCCTTTGACCCTGTATGCCATCGGGGGATTGTTCAAGATGGTGGAGGCTCTGTAGTGATGTGGGGAGTGTGCGGTTGGAGTGATATGGGACACCTGATATGTCTAGATACGACTCTGACTCGTGACACATACGTAATCATCTGTAGTGGCAACTTTCTGATCGCCTACATCCCTTCACGTCAATTGAGCATTCCGACAGATTTCGGCAGTTCCAGCAGTACAACACGATACCCCACACGCCCTGAATTGCTAAGGAGTGGCTACAGCGACACTTTTCTGAGTTTAAACACCTCTTCTGGTCACCAAACTCCCCTATGTGAACAGTACTGAGCATATCTCAGATGCCTTCTAACGTGCTGTTCAGAAGAGATGTCCACCCCCTCCTACTCTTACGGATTTATGGTCAGCTCTGCAGGACTCATCGTATAAGTTCCCTCCAGCTCTACTTCTGACATTAGTCGAGCACATGCCGTGTAGTGATGCGGCACTTCTGCCTATTCGGGGGGCCATATTCGATATTCGACATGTGTACCAGCTTTTTGGCTCTTCAGTGTAGATTACGATTTTTGTTGTTGTTGTGGTATTCAGTGCAGAGACTGGTTTGATGAAGCTCTCGATGCTAGTCTATGCTGTGCAAGCTTGTTCATCTCCTAGTACCTACTGCAACCTACATCCTTCTCAATCTGCTTAGTGTATTCATCTCTTGGTCTGCCTCTACGATTTTTACCCTCCACGCTGCCCTTCAATACTAAATTTGTGATCTCAGAACATGTCCTACCAACCGATCCCTTCTTCTAGTCAAGTTGTGCCACAAATCTCCCTTCTCCCCAGTTCTATTCAGTACCTCCTCATCAGTTATGTGATCTACCCATCTAATCTTCAGCATTCTTCTGAAGCACCACATTTCGAAAACTTCTATTCTCTTCTTGTCTAAACTATTTATCGTCCATGTTTCACTTCCATAGTTGGCTACACTCCATACAAACACATTGAGAAACGACTGACACTTAAATCTATACTCGATGTTAACAAATTTCTCTTCTTTAGAAACGATTTCCTTGCCATTGCCAGTCAACATTTTATATCCTCCCTACTTCCACCATCATCAGTTATTTTGCTCCCCTTATAGCAAACCTCATCGAGGACTTTAAGTGTCTCATTTCCTAAACTGATTTCATCAGCATCACCCGACTTAATTCGACTACATTCCATTATCCTCGTTTTGCTTTTGTTGATGTTGATCTTATATCCTCCTTTCAAGACACTGTCGATTCCATTCAACTGTTCTTCCAGGTCCTTTGCTGTCAGGAATTACAATGTCATCGGCAAACCTCAAAGTTGTTATTTCTTCTCCATGGGTTTTAGTCCTACTCCGATAATTTCTTTGCTTCCTTTAGTGCTTGCTCAATATACAGATTGAATAACATCGGGGAGAGGCTACAACACTGTCTCACTCCCTTCCCAACCACTGCTTCCCTTTCATGCCCCTCGACTCTTATAACTGCCATCTGATTTCTGTACAAATTGTAAATGGCGTTTCGCTCCCTGTATTTTACCCCTGCCACCTTTAGAATGTGAAAGAGAGTATTCCAGTCAACATTGTCAAAAGCTTTCTCTAAGTCTGCAAATGGTAGGAACGTAGGTTTGCCTTCCCTTGATCTATCTTCTAAGATAAGTCGTAGAGTCAGTATTGCCTCACAAGTTCCAACATTTCTACGGAATCCAAACTAATCTTCCCCGAGGTCGGCTTCTACTAGTTCTTCCATTAGTCTGTAAACAATTCGTGTTAATATTTTGCAGCCGTGAATTATTACACTGATAGTTCGGTAACTTTCACATCTGTCGACACCTGCTTTCTTTGGGATTGGAATTATTACATTCTTCTTGAAGTCTGAGGGTATTTCGCGTGTCTCATAGATCTTGCTCACCAGATGGTAGAGTTTTGTCAGGATTGGCTCTCCCGCGGCTATCAGTAGTTCTCAATTAATGTTGTCTACTCCTACGGCCTTGTTTCGACTTAATTCTTTCAGTGCTCTGTCAAACTCTTCACGCAGTATCGTATCTCCCATTTCATCTTCATCTATGTCCTCTTCCATATCCATAATATTCTACTCAGATACATCGCCTTGTATGTATCTCTATATACTCCTTCCACCTTTCTGCTCTCCCTTTTTTGCTTAGAACTGGGTTTCCATCTGAGCTCTTGACATTCATACAAGTGCTTCTCTTTTCGGCAAAGCTCTCTTTAATATTCCTGTAGGCAGTATCTATCTTACCACTAGTGATATATGCCTCTACATCCCTGCATTTGTCCTCTAGCCATCCCTGCTTATCCATTTTGCACTTCCTGTCGATCATATTTTTGAGACGTTTGTATTCTTTTGTGTCTGCTTCATTTGCTGCATTTTTATATTTTCTCCTTTCATTAATTTGATCCAATATTTCTTCCGTTACCCAAGGACTTCTACTAGCCCTCGTCTTTTTACCTACTTGATCCTCTGATGCCTTCACTATTTCATCTCTCAAAGATACCCATTCTTCTTCTATTGAATTTCTTTCTTCCGTTGTTGTCATTCGTTCCCTAGCGCTCTCTCTGAAAATCTCTACAACTTTTGGATCTTTCAGTTTATCCAGGTCCTACCTCCTTAAATTCCCACCTTTTTGCAGTTTCTTCACTTTTAATTTACAGTTCATAACCAATAGATTATGGTCAGAGGCCACATCTGCCCCTGGGAATGACTTACAGTTTAAAACCTGGTTCCTAAATCTCTGTCTTACCATTATATAATCTATCTGAAACCTGTCCGTATCTCCAGGCCTCTTCCATGTGTACAACCTTCTTTAATGATTCTTAAACCAAATGTTATGATTAAGTTATGCTCTGTGCAAAATTCTACCAGGTGGCTTCCTCTTTCATTCCTTTCCCCCATTCCATATTCACCTACTACTTTTCCTTCTCTTCCTTTTCCTTCTATCGAATTCCAGTCACCCATGACTATTAAATTTTCGTCTCCCTTCACTATCTGAATAATTTCTTTTGTCTCATCAAGCATTTCATCATGTAATTCCTCATCTGCAGAGCTATTTAGCATTTAAATTTGTACTGCTGTGGTGGATGTGGGCTTCGTGTCTACCATCCCTACAGTAATATGTCACTGTGCTGTTTGTAGTGGCTTACCCGCGCTCCTATTTTTTTTATTCATTGTTAATCCTAGTCCCGCATTACCCGTATCTGATTTGTGAGAGATTTCTGTAACAGAGGTTTATGGAGTTTACTAAACAAGGAACTGAGGAATAGTTAGGTCAATAGCTTAGAAAAAAGCACATCTTTAGTCAAAAATAAAATTGTAATGTGTTGACCTCTGTTGGTCCAAATCTCACAGCATTTCAATTTTAATCAACTATCGATGACCTTTTCCTCGTTTCATCAGCTACCGGTGGCCTTTTCCTCATTTTATCAGCTACCGATGGCCTTTAAAATTACATTCACACGGCGAAAAATATATAGTTAGTGGAATAACACGGTTTATGTCGAAGTTTCACCTAACAACAACATGATAAGGCAGTCTCCTCTTTGGATGCTATCGTTTATCAGAATCTTATTTCGACATCACAAACCGTTTATGAAATACGAGGTATCATCTGGACATTTCACTCTGACTTTAAGATGGGTGCGCGCCATAGGAAATGAATGTGGTACATCAGGCAAATTTTCTAGTGATTAGTGACATCACACAAGTCTAAAGAAAAATTCAATATGTCACCTAAATTTCATACGCAGCAACATATCAGGTAACATGCAAGAAACGCAACAGGAACGACCTTTGAAGAAATGATGGTCACACCATCATGTACGTGGCATAGGTAGCTATAAGTAAAGCAAAAATGAGTTTTTAACCTGGTGGTCTCTGTAAAATCTTTTGAGAAAGACTGCAGGGCTTGTGCCTCGGTTCTGTCATCACCGATAAGCTGAAAGGGGGCCAAGACTGTCGGCCCTCCCCTCAGAACAAAAGAATGAACTCGCCCTGCGCTTCGGACGAAAATTCGTCATTGTGCGTCGGCCACCGTGTCCTGCACAGACTCACAGACTCGCAATGTCCCTGTGTCGCAACAGTGTCCCGTCCGCCCCAAAAATGGTGGGAGGTTGCAGAGAGGTCTTGAAGACAATACTTGGCAGCCAGCGCCCACTGATGGGCTATTCACTGGTAAAGATATCGATCACGGTTTCCTTACACTGTACAGGCACATGTGTTTCGGAGTACATCGTTCAGCGTGCATTGTTGAACAAGGGGCTCAGCAACAGATGACTCCCGTGTGTATCATGTTGATACAACGACAGTGTCAGTTAATATTGCAGTTGCCGCGGATAATAGAGATGAGATGTATCAATGTAAACGTGTCGCATGGACGGATGAATCATCTTCCTTGTTACACCTGATCCACGTCCGTGATCGGATACGCCATACTCCGGGTGGACTGCAGAGCTGGACATGCACCACACCACGTATGCAGGAAAGTGTGGACAGTATTATGCTAAGGGGAACATACGTTTGGACTTCCACTGGACCTGTGGCAATAATCAAAGTCACCACGACGGCTGTGTACCATGTGAGCGTTGTTGTGGACCACCTGAAACCTTTCATAACAAATAAATAAAAACACCTATAACCATCCGTATGATTTTATTTTGTCGCTATCAGTTTCAACACTTCAGTGCCTCTTCTCCAGGCCTGTATGTATAAAACATCAAAGATAGCATCATAAACTTATGAATCAAGTTACACTACTGGCCATTAAAGTTGCTACACCAAGAAGAAATACAGATGATAAACGGGTATTCATTGGACAAATGTTTTATAATAGAAATGACATGCGATTACATTTTCACGCAATTTGGGTGCATAGGTCCTGAGAAATCAGTACCCAGAACAACCACCTCTGGCCGTAATAACGGCCTTGATACGACGGGGCATTGAGTCAAACAGAGTGTACAGTACAGCTGCCCATCCAGCTTCAACACGATACCACAGTTCATCAAGCGTAGTGACGTATTGTGACGAGCCAGTTGCTCGCCCACCATTGACCAGACGTTTTAAATTGGTGAGAGATCTGGAGATGTGCTGGCCAGGGCAGCAGTCGAACATTTTCTCTATCCAGAAATGCCCGTACATGACCTACAACATGTCGTGCATTATCCTGTTGAAATGTAGGGTTTCGCAGGTATCGAATGAAGGGTAGAGCCACAGGTCGTAACACATCTGCAATGTAACGTCCACTATTCAAAGTGCCATCAATGCGAACAAGAGGTGAGCGAGACGTGTAACCAATGGCACCCCATACCATCACTCCGGGTGATACGCCAGTATGGCGATGACGAATACACGCTTCCAATGTACGTTCACCGTGATGTCGCCAAACACGGATGCGACCATCATGATGCTGTAAACAGAACCTGGATTCATCCGAAAAAATGACGTTTTCCCAATCATGCACCCAGGTTCGTCGTTGAGTACACCATCGCAGGCGCTTCTGTCTGTGATGCAACGTCAAGGGTAACCGCAGCAGTGGCCTCCCAGCTAATAGTCCATTCTGCTGCAAATGTTCAAAAATGGTTCAAATGGCTCTGAGCACAATGGGACTTAACTTCTGAGGTCATCAGTCCCCTAGAACTTAGAACTACTTAAACCTAAATAACCTAACGACATCACACACATCCATGCCCGAGGCAGGATTCGAACCTGTGGTCGCGCGCTTCCAGACTGTAGCGCCTAGAACTGCTCGGCCACTCGAGCATAGTCCATGGTGCTGCAAACGTCGTCGAACTGTTCGTGCAGATGGTTGTTGTCTTGCAAACGTCCCCATCTGTTGACTCAGGGATCGAGACGTGACTGCACGATCCGTTACAGCCATACGGATAAGATGCCTGTCATCTCGACTACTAGTGATACGAGACCTTTGGGATGCAGCACGGCGTTCGTATTACCCTCCAGAACCCACCGATTCCGTATTCTAATGACAGTCATTGGATCTCGACCAAGGCGAGCAGCAATGTCGCGATACGATAAACCGCAATCGCGATAGGCTACAATCCGACCTTTATCAAAGTCGGAGACGTGATGGTACGCATTTCTCCTCCTTACATGAGGCATCACATCAACGTTTCACCAGGCAACGCCGGTCAACTGCTGTATGTGTATGAGAAACCGGTTGGAAACTTTCCTCATGTCAGCACGTTGTAGGTGTCGCCACCGGCGCCAACCTTGTGTGTATGCTCTGAAAAGCTCATCATTTGCATATCATTGCATCTTCTTCCTGTCGATTAAATTTCGCTTCTGTAGCACGTCATCTTCGTGGTGTAGCCATTTTAATGGCCATTAGTGTAGATAGAAACAGGTTGAAACAGTATGAGAAACAATGGCAAGACTCTACGAATGAATTTACACTGAACATTTGATAGACAGAACAGATACATCCATTTGCACAAATCTAAAACATACCATCACAGATTTCCACTCAGTACATTGTACAATTATACTATCTATTAAAAATTTCTTTAAATACTATTAATGATTTTTATTGGACAGTCGGACACACATTTTCTCCACAACCCTGAAATAACTTACTAAGAGAAAAAAATAACTGTAAAAGGTGATGAATGTAAGGAAGCAATATCTCACAAACAAGTAAAAAGAAGGAACATGACCTATGTGTCGTGTCAAAATAAAAAATGCTTAGTTGTACACTGACGAGGGGCATACACTATGTCATATCTATAAAATGAACGTCCAAGACGTGGTATGAACGGAATGTAGGACCCACATATATACAACGTATGGAAGACGCCCACAAGGAAACTGTTCATGATGCAAACATTCATATGCTGATGCATCATGTATCATGTACTGCCATGAAACAATCACACACAGGGATACTAAGTAACCCACAAGAATGCAGTGTATCCTTAAGGATGACACAACAATATACATATACATAAAAAAACCAGAAAAAGCTTACTAAGTAGCCCATCTCTTGGACCGCGAGACCTTTTCACCATATCTTAAACCGTCACCTTTCTCTCCCGAAAAAATGTGTTGGCACCCCGTGAGAAAGCGGTAATGAGCATACTAAAAAGAGGGATCAGAGCTCGTCCGGAAAAGTTTAGGTAATCAATTTTTCTACGTGTGTTTGAGAGTGTAGTCGGAAAGAGGTTATATAAACCCTCTGCCATGTACGTTAGTGCGAACTACAGAGTAATCATGTAGATGACGACATCATTAGTTGTTGTTTCAAGCAGAGCCGTTTCAGAACGAAGTACTCTTACGAATATGTCTGTGCCTGTTGTTGATGTCTGATCATCTCTGACAAGATGTTTAACCACGTCGGCTCAAAGAAAATGGGAAGACACACGTAACAAATTCACTCCTTATTTCAGATCGAAGAACTCTTACGAATGTGTCTGTGCCTGTTGTTGATGTCTGATCATCTTTGACAACATGTTTAACCATGTCGGCTCAAAGTAAGTGGGAAGAGACACGTAACAGATTCACTACAGTTATTTAAATTAATCACCTGTCATCAAAACACACAGATAACTTTCATATAGGGAACCTGTGAATCTTCACACTTGAACTAAGAAAATTCAGGTACTGTAAAGCGTTGTCCAGTTGGAAATTTACATATTTGTGGCATTTAACAGACAAAAGGTAACCCTAAAGAGTACAAGAACCTAAACTAAAATTGGGTAATGAAGCCTAGTGTTTGTTCTTGCATTAAAGTGGAATCATCTCGGCATATATATTTGTTTCGAACATGTATAGAGATAAATGTTACAAGAGGTTCATACTTTTGTTGATTGTCTGTAGTGTGACTATAGAGATACAGTGAGAAGATGTGAAGCACAAATCCCAAGTTTGGACCGTCGAGAGAACTAATGGTCATTGCAAGGACAAGGGCAATTTGGAGCGAAACAAAATACAGATTAGCAATCTGGATTGTGTTAGTGAATTTTAAAACTGTCAAGCATGCTTCTCCTTCGAAGCAATGAATGTATTAAAGATTCTGACCTCAGGCGGAAATGGAATAATTTCCAAGTAATTCTGACATCTACATCTGTACCTAGCAAGCTCGCATACGGCCTCTGAAGGAGGACACACATTTCGCCAACACCATCCTGGTCACGGTGTATCATTGAAAATGCTGAAAAAATACCTTCTGCACCATCCAGA
Organism: Schistocerca cancellata; assembly: GCF_023864275.1. NCBI lineage: Eukaryota > Metazoa > Arthropoda > Insecta > Orthoptera > Acrididae > Schistocerca > Schistocerca cancellata. Next base: position 78,651,895 of record NC_064632.1, read on the forward strand.
ATTTTTCGGCGTTTAATATCCAATGAAGACTTATACTGCACTTCTGATTCTGAATGTAATGCATGTAATAGTTTATTTTTCTCTGACTGTATATAACTGATTGTATTTATGATGTAAATAGTGTATATTGCTGAGTAAAAGCCGAGGGAAATTCATTTTAATAAATCAATAGCAACGACCAAATGGAAGTAGGTGTGCCGTTGTTTATCTTTGCATATGGAGAGTCTCTGTCGCACTGCGAGCAGAGAGGAGGCGGAGCAGCTTGAGTCATGAACGAATGCGGAAGCGTTTGTTGGGCGCTCCCGCAGACGTTGTGTGCAGCTATGATCGCGACACTGCATGCGCACCACATCCGTTAATCGGCGAGCATCGACAGCGCGGTAAAAGTGGACAGACGGAGGAAGCTGCAATTCCAACTACACTCCTGGAAATGGAAAAAAGAACACATTGACACCGGTGTGTCAGACCCACCATACTTGCTCCGGACACTGCGAGAGGGCTGTACAAGCAATGATCACACGCACGGCACAGCGGACACACCAGGAACCGCGGTGTTGGCCGTCGAATGGCGCTAGCTGCGCAGCATTTGTGCACCGCCGCCGTCAGTGTCAGCCAGTTTGCCGTGGCATACGGAGCTCCATCGCAGTCTTTAACACTGGTAGCATGCCGCGACAGCGTGGACGTGAACCGTATGTGCAGTTGACGGACTTTGAGCGAGGGCGTATAGTGGGCATGCGGGAGGCCGTGTGGACGTACCGCCGAATTGCTCAACACGTGGGGCGTGAGGTCTCCACAGTACATCGATGTTGTCGCCAGTGGTCGGCGGAAGGTGCACGTGCCCATCGACCTGGGACCGGACCGCAGCGACGCACGGATGCACGCCAAGATCGTAGGATCCTACGCAGTGCCGTAGGGGTCCGCACCGCCACTTCCCAGCAAATTAGGGACACTGTTGCTCCTGGGGTATCGGCGAGGACCATTCGCAACCGTCTCCATGAAGCTGGGCTACGGTCCCGCACACTGTTAGGCCGTCTTCCGCTCACGCCCCAACATCGTGCAGCCCGCCTCCAGTGGTGTCGCGACAGGCGTGAATAGAGGGACGAATGGAGACGTGTCGTCTTCAGCGATGAGAGTCGCTTCTGCCTTGGTGCCAATGATGGTCGTATGCGTGTTTGGCGCCGTGCAGGTGAGCGCCACAATCAGGACTGCATACGACCGAGGCACACAGGGCCAACACCCGGCATCAAGGTGTGGGGAGCGATCTCCTACACTGGCCGTACACCACTGGTGATCGTCGAGGGCGCACTGAATAGTGCACGGTACATCCAAACCGTCATCGAACCCATCGTTCTACCATTCCTAGACCGGCAAGGGAATATGCTGTTCCAACAGGACAATGCACGTCTGCATGTATCCCGTGCCACCCAACGTGCTCTAGAAGGTGTAAGTCAACTACCCTGGCCAGCAAGATCTCCGGATCTGTCCCCCATTGAGCATGTTTTGGACTGGATGAAGCGTCGTCTCACGCGGTCTGCACGTCCAGCACGAACGCTGGTCCAACTGAGGCGCCAAGTGGAAATGGCATGGCAAGCCGTTCCACAGGACTACATCCAGCATCTCTACGATCGTCTCCATGGGAGAATAGCAGCCTGCATTGCTGCGAAAGGTGGATATACACTGTACTAGTGCCGACATTGTGCATGCTCTGTTGCCTGTGTCTATGTGCCTGTGGTTCTGTCAGTGTGATCATGTGATGTATCTGACCCCAGGAATGTGTCAATAAAGTTTCCCCTTCCTGGGACAATGAATTCACGGTGTTCTTATTTCAATTTCCAGGAGTGTATTACCTGACTCATAATTATCCGTGGCTTTGGAGACGACTTGGGGTTGTCATCCAGCAGCAGCAACAGCGGTAACTCAGCATTGTCGTCGGCTACATTCTTCGTCATCAGCACAGCTACGACGTCCTACGACCGTAAAGTGATAAAATATAAGTAACCTTGTAGAGGCATTAGCAGTGACATTTCTTTCACAAAGCGAGAGTAACTTGAATAATAAGCTGCAATAGTTACACTACTGGCCATTAAAACTCCTACACCACGTAGATGACGTGATACGGACGTGAAAGTTTAAAATAAAGGAAGAAGATTCTGTGATATGCAAATGATTAGCTTTTCAGAGCATTCACACAAGGTTGCCGCCTGTGGCGATACCTACAACGTGCTGACATGAGGAAAGTTTCCAACTGATTTCTCATACACAAACAGTAGTTGGCCGGCTTTGTCTGGTGAAACGTTGTCGTGAAGCCTCGTGTAAGGAGGAGAAATGCGTACCATCACGTTTCCGACTTTGGTAGAGGTCGGATTGTAGCCTATCGCGATTGCGGTTTACCGTATCGCGACATTGCTTCTCGCGTTGGTCGAGACCCAATGACTGTTAACAGAATATGGAATCGGTTGGTTCAGGGGGGTAATACGGAACGCCATGCTGGATCCCAACGGCCTCGCATCTCTAGCAGTCGAGATGACAGAAACCTTATCCGCATGGCTGTAACGGAACGTGCAGCCACGTCTCGATCCCTGAGTCAACAGACGGGGACGTTTGCAATACGACAACCATCTGCACGAACAGTTCCACGACGTTTGCAGTAGCATGACTATCAGCTCGGAGACCATGGCTGCGGCTACTCTTGACGTTGCAGCACAGACAAGAGCACTTGCAATGGCGTACACAAACCACGAACCTGGGTGCACGAATGGCAAATCGTCATGTTTTCGGATGAATCCAGTTTCTGTTTACACCATCATGATGGTCGCATCCGTGTTTGGCGACACCGCGGTAAACGCACATTGGAAGCATGTTTCGTTATCGCCATACTGGCGTATCACCCGACGTAATGGTATGGGCTGTCACTGACTACATGTCGCGGTCACCTCTTGTTCGCTTTGATGGCACTTTGGACAGTGGACGTTACATTTCAGATGTGTTACGACCCGTGGTTCTACCTTTCATTCGATCTCTGCGAAACCCTACATTTCAGCAGGATAATGCACGATCGCATGTTGCAGGTACTGTACGGGCCTTTCTGGATAGAGAAAGTGTTCGAGTGCTGCCCTGGCCAGCACATTCTCCAGATCTCTCACCAATTGAAAACGTCTGGTCAATGGTGGCCGACCAACTGGCTCGTCACAATACGCCAGTTGTGGTATCGTGATGAAGCGCGTGGGCAGTAGTACACGCCATCCAAGCTCTGTTCGACTCAATGCCCAGGCGCATCAAGGCAGTTATTATGGCCTGAGGTGGTACTGATTTATCAGGATCTGTGCACCCAAACTGCGTGAAAATGTAAAATAGGATACCACATTATATTTAATACAAAAATTACTGATAATACAAAAAAATACTGATTAACTAAAAAGAGAATAATTAAACGGTCGCCAGCCCGCTGGGGCAATGATACTCCAGAAAGGTAATGAAAAAAGAAATTCAAGCAAATAATCACAGGCGTAGCAACAGAAAGTTGTCAAGCTTTCCCATAACACAACAGTTCACGAGAAAATAAATGAATCACTAGGCAGTGAGTTCGCAGATACTTCTTCCGAAATATTAAATTTTGAAAGTAAAGTTAAATGAAATTACTGGTTAAATAAATGACTGGCGCTAGTTAAAACATCGTTATGTAAAAAATGACTATATGTAACCTCAGTGTAACGTAAAGCAGAATTTAGATAAAGGCAAGGAATTTACTTTTGATTACTGAAAGATTGAATTGAATGTACAGTCGTGCTCAAAAGTATCCGAACGACCTGATTTTGCATTTCGCCTGATTCGAATGCAACCCACATAGCGCAGCTGTCTAGCAGCTCCTCTAGTCGCCCCTCGGTACAGTCGTTTGATTATTGAAAATGGTTCCAACATGTCACCCCTAGAAAACACTGCTCTGTATCGCAATAACTCAAGATGTAAAAATAATATCAAGATACTACAAATATCAGGGAACATCTTATCACAGATAAGACGGTTCTTCATATTTATTACAATAAATGACATACACGAAACGTTACCACTCTCATTATTACGTCAGATAAGTAATTCATGTAGTAAGTTGGTCGTATTCATGATTTCCTCTTCAAAATAACATACTGTACTTATTGTATAACACAAAATGACAATAATCATTTAAGTTATTCACGAGCAACTAGTTGAGAATATGTATGAGCTTCAAATGACACGACGAACCGTCTCGTTCTGCATATCGATTCAAACCCAGGTCATGCAGACTAAGCAAAGACTTCGTGACCGACGGAAACTAACAGTCATTCCTGACTAGGCATACAGAGAGTGATATACCTCGCTTTTAGATAGTATCAGTTAGCAAATATCAACTTTAAATTAAATAACGTAAACATTGTTAACGGACGTGAATTCCTACCCAGCATCTATTGTCCTTGTTAACGAACTACGAGAGATGTTAAATATTGCTTCTTCACAAGTAACTTACTTGAAGTGCCGTGAGGTAAAGCTTTGTGTTGGACAGGGATTCGAACCCAGAACCTAATTGGATTGTCATCGAAGCACAATCAACTGTGACATATCGGATTTTCTCGGCAGTAGCTAGATGTTTTAACTGAAATGACGAGACGAAACACTAATATTTTCTTTCTCAGGACTCCAACCTGGCACCTATCGCTGTTATATTCTAGAGAAAATGAACGTTAAAAATGGGTTGGTTACACCAGCAGCGACATGTGAGCATGTTTGAACTAGAAATAATATGACGAAGAGTTCAGTGCTGACTGGGAATCGAGCCCAACACATATCGTTGTTGACTGCACACAAACAGACGTCAGCTACCGTATTTTTCTCGACCAGCAGCTCGGAATAACATCCTTGAATTTACAATGATTTCGCAAACAGTGGGACTCAAAACGTCAGATACCGTTAGTGTTGACAACGAATGAAAATACATTAAAAACCAAAATTATTACCCACCAGCAGATAGGTGTTCGCATGCTAGGGCTTGATAATACATAATGAAAGCTTTAGTGCCGGGCCAGGATTCGAATCCTTTCACGCACAATATGTGGAGATGTTGAGGAATCTGCAGTTTTGAACAAACAACAAATTGCAGTCGGGCTATATTGTCACGAAGGGATCAAATTCCGCGTTAAGGGCGGTCTGAGTTGCATTCCCAGATCAGAACCAATTTTATCGACATACAGAAGCTCAAATAAAAGATGGAATAAGTGTCCTGTGACCCTACATTGCGTTTGTTTCGTCACTAGAAATAAATAACTAGTATAAGAATGGTTACTCCTGATAGAGTTTCTACGTGACACGACTCCTGACTTGATTGTGGTTCAATCTAACGTCTACTTCGTAGAGAAGGTATATCATGTTTAACGTGAATTTCAGACCACAATGCCATTATACCTTCTTCACTTGGCGTAGCCAGAAGAGAACTGAATCTGTCTCTTCTTATCAAAAATCATCAACAGAAGTTGGAATCGAACCCAGACCATAAGCATACTAACCTAGCATCAATCCAAGAGACCACCAAGTTCTCTTCTCTATCATTCATTATTCTATCATAACAATGTTGCCCCACACTGGATGAGAATCCTGACACACAGACTCCATGTAGTGGTTTGCATCATGTTCAGTATATTCATTTACTTGGTTGACCGAATCACCATGAACTAGCTGCCTCGGCTACCGAGTGCATACATTCGACTCTTTTCTAATCACCGAAATGAAATCACGTAACTGACACCTTCACAGAACTGCCAACAGTGTAGGATGCAGAAATTTAAACAGGAAGTGTTCCTTTCGACTTGAGCTACTCTATTGCGCTCTATCTGTTTGTTAAAAACGTCGTGCAGTGCAAAAGAAGAGCTGTAACGGTCTGTCTCTCAGAGGTCTAGATCCGGCCATATGCATTATCTCACAGCACTGCACAATGCGCAAGTTCTGGACGAATTGTTGTTGAGTTCTGGAGGTGTTGTAGCTATGTGTCAGCTAGTAGCGTAACGGTAAGCGTCTGGGTTCGAATCCCTGTCCAACACAAAGCTTTACCTCACGGCATTTCAAGTAAGTTACTTGTGAAGAAGCAATATTTAACATCTCTCGTAGTTCGTTAACAACGACAATAGATGCTGGGTAGGAATTCGCATCCGTTAACAATGTTTACGTTATGTAATTTAAAGTTGACATTTGATTACTGATACTATCTAAAATCGAGGTATATCACTCTCTGTATGCCTAGTCAGGAATGACTGTTAGTTTCCGTCAGTCACGAAGCTTTTGCTTAGTCTGCATGACATGGGTTTGAATCCATATGCAGAACGAGACGGTTCGTCGTGTCATTTGAAGTTCATACACATTCTCAACTAGCTGCTCGTGAATAATTTAAATTTTTATTGTCATTTTGTGTTAAATAATAAGTACGGTATGTTATTTTGAAGAGGAAATCAGGAATACGACGAACTTACTACGTGAATTACCTATCTGACTTAATAATGAGAGTGGTAACATTTCGTGTATGTCATTTATTGTAATAAATGTGAACTTACAAGCCTGAAGAACCGTCTTATCTGTGATAAGATGTTCCCTGATATTTGTAGTACCTTGATATTACTTTACATCTTGAGTTATTGCGATACAGAGCAGTGTTTTCTAGGGTTGACTTGTTGGAACTATTTTCAATAGTCAAACGACTGTACCGCTAGACAGCTGCGCAATGTGTGTTGCATTCGAATCAGGCGAAATGCAAAATCAGGTCGTTCGGATACTTTTGAGCACGACTGTACATTCAATTCAATCTTTCAATAATCAAAAGTAAATTCCTTGCCTTTTTCTAAATTCTGCATTACGTTACTCTGAGGTTACATATAGTCATTTTTTACATAACGATATTTTAACTAGCGCCAGTCATTTATTTAACCAGTAATTTCATTTAACTTTACTTTCAAAATTTAATATTTCGGAAGAAGTAGCTGCGAACTCACTGCCTAGTGATTCATTTATTTTCTCGTGAACTGTTGTGTTATGGGAAAGCTTGACAACTTTCTATTGCCACGCCTATGATTATTTGCTTAAATTTTTTTTTCATTACCTTTCTGGAGTATCATTGCCCCAGCGGGCTGGTGACCGTTTAATTATTCTCTTTTTAGTTAATCAGTATTTTTTTGTATTATCAGTATTTTTTGTATTAAATATAATGTGGTATCCTTTTCAGTGGTTCGTGAGCGATTGCACTTTATTCCACCCATTTCCAAATTATCATCAGTATTTAGATTAGTTTTACAATAGATTCTTCCTGCAGAAAGATCTCCGTATACTTTCCTCCTACCAAACGGTATTTTTTTCCTTCGGTAACGACGGTCTTACTCACTGTATAATTTCACAACGCATACCCGATCACGGTCAGTTATATCGCAATCCAGTAGTCCAGTTAGGAAGGTGGAGGTAACAACTGCTCACATCATCTACAAGTCTCTGCACACACTGTAACAAATTTTCAACGAGGTTACTTGCCTGTGCACAACTTCATCGTCCGACATTCTCAAAGTTAAATATGTGACACAGGGCGCTTATAAAGTATACGCCGATAGCACTAACTTGAACGTCCCCAGACGCTACCTTTGTTTCTGATTATAACTCTTAAGAAGGCACTGAATTCGAGTCAGTGAGGACGTATTCGTCCTCCAGTCATCCAAATTCAGGATTTTCGTGGGTTCCCGTAATCGCTTAACGTGAATGCCTGGTCTGTCACGTTGGAGGGCGCAGTTGATGTTCTTTCCCTCCGTTCTTCTCTCCAAGCACAAACTTCATGTGTGGTGTCTAGTGGCGTAGGCAGGACATAACACTCTAATACTGCGTCCTCCACTCAGTTAGAGATGAATTACTAAGCTCCGTTTCGATTTTTCAGGAAAAATATTAAACAAATCCAATTTCTTTTCGGATATTCCGTGTGCACGCTTTTACTTTATGGGGCACTGTAATGAATCTGTTTTCTTTTTCTCTCTAGGAATACGACACAGACCTGTTCTTCCTGATCTAGGCGCTTCAGTCTGGAACCGCGCGGCGGCTACGATGGCCGGTTAGAATCTTGCCTCGGGCACGGATGTGTGTGTCGTCCTTAGGTTAGTTAGGTTTAAGTAGTTCTAGGTTCTAGGGGACTGACGAACTCAGATGTTGAGTCCCATAGTGCTCAGAGCCATTTGAACCATTCCTGACCTACAACTTTCTGGATCTCACAGTCGAACAGAGCAAGTTGGTTATACGTGATCGGTGCTTGCCTAAATATGAGTTGTTTGAAGGCCACAGAAGTCATCTTCCATGATGACTCAAAACTCTACGTGGAATAATAGACTTCACTGGGTTTTAGCTGCTACACTTAAACTATATAAATGATCTGCCATCATGTATATCCAAGAACCAGGCATAATTATCTCTGAGGATGATGAAAGTATCACATGTAAGCCCAACAGAGAAACAAATTAGCTCTTGAAAATGTAATTTACACTTTCTTCAAACTTGATAAGTAACTAGCTACGGAAACACTGACGCTAAAGTCACATAAAACGCAGAGCATGTATATCTGTGTTGCAAAAGTCTTTGTAACCACATTATGTATCACACATGGGGCTAAATCAGTAAATGAATGACAATATTCGAAATTTTCATGTGTTTCTACTGACACGTGCTTGAAGTGGATGACCTCAGACATCTGTTACTTTTGAGTTGCAAATGATTAGTTTGCAAACTTACTTTTCCTATTTACATTCTCCTTTGACATATGAACCACACTCTAGGAGCACTGAAGAAAAAGGTGTTTGTTATAGAAAATAAGTTTCCTTCGGTGCTTGACAGAACATGAGGGCAATATTCGGTTGTTGTTGTTGTTGTTGTTGTCTTCAGTCCTGAAACTGGTTTGACGCAGCTCTCCATGCTAATCTATCCCGTGCAAGCTCCTTCATCTCCCAGTACCTACTGCAACTTACATCCTTCTGAATCTGTTTATTGTATTCATGTCTTGGTCTCCCTCTAGGATTTTTACCCTCCACGCTGCACTCCAATGCTAAATTTGTGATCCTTTGATGCCTCAGGACATGTCCTACCAACCGATCCCTTCTTCTAGTCAAGTTGTGCCACAAAATCCTCTTCTCCCCAATCCTATTCAGCACCTCCTCATTAGTTGCGTGATTTACCCACCTAATCTTCAACATTCTTCTGTAGCAACACATTTCGAAAGTTTCTATTTTCTTCTTGCCCAAACTATTTATTGTCCATGTTTCACTTCCATACATGGCTACACACCATATACATACTTTCAGAAACGACTTCCTGACACTTAAATCTATACTCGATGTTAACAAATTCCTCTTCTTGAGAAACGCTTTCCTTGCCATTGCCAGTCTACATTTTATATCCTCTCTATTTCGACCATCATCAGTTATTTAGCTCCCCAAATAGCAAAACTCCTTTACTACTTTAAGCATCTCATTTCCTAATCTAATTCCCGCAGCATCACCCGACGTAATTCGACTACATTCCATTATCCTCGTTTTGCTTTTGTTGATGTTCATCTTATATCCTCCTTTCAAGACACTGTCCATTCCATTCAACTGCCCTTCCAAGTCCTTTGCTGTCTCTAACAGAATTACAATGTCATCGGCGAACCTCAAAGTTTTTATTTCTTCTCCATGGATTTTAATACCTACTCCGAATTTTTCTTTTGTTTTCTTTACTGCTTGCTCAATATACAGATTGAATAACATCGGAGGGAAGCTACAACACTGTCTCACTCCCTTCCTAACCACTGCTTCCCTTTCACACCCCTCAACTCTTATAACTGCCATCTGGTTTCTGTACAAATTGTAATTTTAACCCTGCCACCTTTAGAATTTGAAAGAGAGTATTCCAGTCAACATTGTCAAAAGCTTTCTCTAAGTCTGCAAATGTTAGAAACGTAGGTTTGCCTTTCCTTAATCGTTCTTCTAAGATAAGTCGTAAGGTCAGTATTGCCTCACGTGTTCCAACATTTCTACGGAATCCAAACTGATCTTCCCCGAGGTCGGCTTCTACCAGTTTTTCCATTCGTTGTAAATAATTCGCGTTAGTATTTTGCAGCTGTGGCTTATTAAACTGATAGGTCGGTAATTTTCCCTTCTGTCAACACCTGCTTTCTTTGGGATTGGAATTATTATATTCTTCTTGAAGTCTGAGGGTATTTCGCCTGCCTCATACAGCTTGCTCACCAGATGGTAGAGTTTAGTCAGAACTGGCTCTCCCAAGGCCGTCAGCAGTTCCAATGGAATGTTGTCTACTCCCGGGGCCTTGTTTCGACTCAGGTCTTTCAGTGCTCTGTCAAACTCTTCACGCAGTATCGTATCTCCCAATTCATCTTCATCTACATCCTCTTCCATTTCCATAATATCGTCCTCAAGTACATCGCCCTTGTATAGACCCTCTATATACTCCTTCCACCTTTCCGCTTTCCCCTCTTTGCTTAGAACTGGGTTTCCATCTGAGCTCTTGATATTCATACAAGTGGCTCTCTTTTCTCCAAAGATCTCTTTAAATATCCTGTAGGCTGTATCTATCTTACCCCTAGTGAGATAAGCCTCTACATCCTTACATTTGTCCTCTAGCCATGCCTGCTTATCCATTTTGCACTTCCTGTCGATCTCATTTTTAGACGTTTGTATTCCTTTTTGCCTGCTTCATTTACTGCATTTTTATATTTTATTCTTTCATCAATTAAATTCAATATTTCTTTTGTTACCCAAGGATTTCTACTAGCCCTCATCCTTTTACCTACTTGACCCTCTGCTGCCTTCACTACTTCATCCCTCAGAGCTACCCATTCTTCTTCTACTGTATTTCTTTCGCCCATTCCTGTCAATTGTTCCCTTATGCTGTCCCTGAAACTCTGTACAACCTCTGGTTCTTTCAGTTTATCCAGGTCCCATCTCCTTAAATTCCCACCTTTTTGCAATTTCTTCAGTCTTAATCTACAGTTCATAACCAATAGATTGTGGTCAGAGTTCACATCTGCCCCTGGAAATGACCTACAATTTAAAACCTGGTTCCTAAATCTCTGTCTTACCCTTATATAATCTGTCTGATACCTTTTAGTGTCTCCAGGATTCTTCCATGTATACAACCTTCTTTCGGTATGAAACACATTACTGGTGTTCTGTGAAATATATGCAAAATAGGAAATCGTTTCTTATGTAAAAAAAAAGTATCTCTTGCAAGTTATTGTTGCTGTCGCCAGTACGAAGACTGTGATGCAGCTCTCCACAGTAGTTATTTGTTGCACAGACGGGCGTAAAAAAAAAAAAAATGTTGTCGTCCTCAGAGTCTCCCGCAGACAGCTCTTGAAGCTGTTGTACCTGACGACAACAGTCTCACAGTATACCGACTATCTTGTGAAGTTTTCTGCCAACAATCAAACACAGATCGAAATCAGTGACATTCATCAATACAGTGGTAGAATGATAAATAATTCAAAGTATCGTTCACTTAGCCTTAGTGTGGTATAGGAAAGGAATGAGGTTTCTAGACATCGAAATCTTCCACCAGTTATCCAGTGACCTAAAGTTTAAAGAGTTAACAAAATTGACTCCAAATCCAAACTGAAAGCCGGCCGCTGTGGCCGAGCGGTTCTAGGCGCTTCAGTCCGGAACCGCGCGACTGCTACAGTCGCAGGCTCTAATCCTGCCTCGGGCATGGGTGTGTGTGATGTCCTTAGGTTAGTTAGGTTTAAGTAGTTCCAAGTTCTCAGATGTTAAGTCCCCTAGTGCTCAGAGCCATTTTTGAATCCAAACTGAAATCATATCTGCTTTTCAATTCCTGATACACAAGAAGATTTTTTGAATATGTAATAAGTTCATGGGTGTTGTTTAAACCACTGTTTCTTTTTATTAAAAAAGTGTAGTAAGGCGATCATATGAAATGTCAGCATGTTGTCATATTTATCAGTGAGGAAGTGAAGTGTAATTGTACAGCTGACTAGATTCACATCATACCATCTTGTCAAAATTATTTCCACAGGAGCATGCAAATAACCAACTGAAACAAATCAAAATTTTGTCGCGTCCGTCTTTTGACCCTTCATAGAGATTAAATAGAACTGGATTTTCTTTCACTTTCGTGGTACTCTCCGTTATTCCACGCTTGCATAAAAAGTATTTAGCTGGAGAGTCTTACAGGCACCTCGTCTAGTCTTGTGGTTTTTCATCGAGTGAATTCATGTGTTTTCTAACTCTCCTCAACTACTTCTACATCGTTATCTTAGTTTACTTTATCGCGTTTTCCGAGTATAATATTCACTAAAACACGCCATCTTGTAGAACGTGTCATTAGGTTTACATATAAGGACAGTCTCTCTGCGAAAACGGGACTACATGACTAGGTTTTCAAATCTTGTTGTATAAGAGTTGTTAAACACATCTCTACCAAATACGTTCTGCCTACTTGGAAATGATTTATATAGTAGATGGGTTAGTGAAACAGAACGATTCAATTTTGTATTTAAAACTTCCCTTATCTGCCAACAACAGAGACTGTCAACTATTTTTGTGGTCGCATGTTTTGCTCCTTTGTATGCCAGAGTAAGGTTATGGTGTAGAGAGTGGAAGCTATTACAAATGTTGCTATAATTGTACCAGACTCTTCACAACAAACCTTATAAGATAGTAAATTTATTGTAACACCATTGTTAGTATGCGTAATTTCTTAAACTGTTGTGTGTCTGATGTTCGAGGATGGACACTAGGTATTATCCTGATAGCTTTCTTTTGTGCAGCGAGTACTTTATGTACACGAGCAGAATTACCCCAGCAAATTATTCCTTATGATATCAGTGAATGGAAATGCGCAAAGATAGCTCCAAGTGACGGTCGAACGTAGACGCCGCATTGTGAACTTCTTCGACGAAGAAATTATATAACACGAAATTTAGCATAGCATTTCATTCTATACCATTCGTTTCGGTGACATTATGGTCAACGAACATTTGAACAATCAACTATGACGCATCGACTGTTTTTCGTAGGACCAACATATTTTGGGGGTCTCTCACCAACTCCACATACCGTCACTGGACTACAGGAGTTATCTGCGCTTCAGCGCAAGCAATGTGGGCCACGGAGGAAGCTCTGTGCCATCATATCGGATTCTGCAGTGGTCGATATCACGCGGGGGTGTATGTGGGCGAACGTGTGATCGATAGCGACAGCTTTCTTGGGGCTCCTCGCTATGTAGGGCGCGCTCACTCACTCACACACACACACACACACACACACACACACACACACGCACGCACACACAAATGGCTATGAGCCATTGCTTCACTGCCCGATGAATGCTTCCAACGCAAACTGTGCAAATCAATGCCTATGCATAAGTGATGCGTTTATTATAGGCTCAAAGTATGCCGAATTCCTGCATAAGTCTCATCACCACTGTTTGTCAACCAGCAGTCCCATTCTACAGTAGTGGAAATCAGGAATATTTCTAGGTTGGAATAGTTGTTCACAATGTATATGCAATAGTACGAGATCCATCATACTAATGGTATCGCATTTGATGTCCGTAACACAGTGTGTAACCATACAAAAAAAGAATCAGGTGGTAGATGGTAGAACTGAGTATACAGTTAGTCTGCTCTGTACAGTGTTACTGTGTGCGAATGTGCCATTACTGCCCGCAGCAAATTATTGACATTGCGTATTGTGTACATAAACGACGATTGTGACTTTGCCATGCGGAAGATAGCTATCAAAAAATGTGTGTGAAATCTTATGGGACTTAACTGCTAAGATCATCAGTCCCTAAGGTTACATTCTACTTAACCTAAATTATCCTAAGGACAAACACACACATCCATGCCCGAGGGAGGACTCGAACCTCCGCCCGGACCGGCCGCACAGTCCATGACTGCAGCGCCTTAGACCGCTTTATCTTTTTTTTCTTTTTCTTTTTTTTTTATTGTTGATCGTTGTGTTTGGTCGCTGCGGACGTCGCAAGACATCCTGTTCAAGTTCGGTGGTTGATCCTTCCACTCAGTTTTTTATTACAGAGGCCAACCGGCTCTCTGATCGAACACGCTGAGCTACAGTGCCGGCAGCCGCTAGGCTAATCCCATGCGGCGGATGATAGCTATCAGGTGATGAAAAACAAAATTCGTGCGTAGAAGGAAATGGGCCTCTCTAATTGTCATACAGCCAAGAAGTTGAACCATTGGGGTCCAGTGATTTATAATTTCCTTACCTTAGATGCACGGTATGGACAGAAAGAAAAATATGGAAAATGTAGAAAATTATCTGAGGCATCCAGACAGTTACTTTTGCGATAAGAAATGGGCATATACCTTTATTCTTTGCAGTTGCCAGTAACTGCCAGATGCGAACGACAAATTTTGCAAATGACAAACATCTTGCATTCAAGAAACGACTACAGAAACCTGCTCTAAACCATACGTAAAGAGCCTAGATTGAACCAGAATGAGATTTTTCACTCTGCAAACGAATGTTCGCTGATATGAAACTTCCTGACAGATTAAAACTGTGTGCCGGACCGCTGTGAGGACGGGGCGTGAGTCGTGCTTGTGTAGCTCAGTGGGTCCATTCCTTCGCGGGCAGCCGTGCGGTACGGACGTACGGAGCGGCTGGTCGTGTTTACTTCGTCGCTGCCGGCGGCGGTCGCTGTGCGTGGTGAGTGCGCCCTTGCAGCGTTAACAGTAACCTCAGTAATGAATACTCGAACGCAGTCATGAATCAACCGGAACGGAAAGGCACTCTTAAATTGACATTCGACCCAAAATTTGCTAGACCAAAATCCTTTGAGGTAGAATTATTTGTTCGAAATGTTATGAAATTAACGCTTGACGATTTAATTGGCATACACTTATCGATCGTTAGTAGTACCGTCTACTTGAAATTGGTGACGCCTGAAAGATGCGAGCAAATTGTTGAGTCTTGTGGTGGATCTCTTAAGTTCAAACATTCAGACGGATACGTTGGCGACGTACAAATAACGCAGGCAGGCCTGGGGTTGCGAACCATTAGAATATTTGAATTGCCTTTCGAAGTCACTGCCAAGCAGATTAACGCCACACTACGAGAATATGGTTCGGTAGTAAGCAACGTTGTTGAGAAATTGTCAAGTCAACATACAGGGTGTTTCAAAAATCACCGGTATATTTGAAACGGCAATACAAACTAAACGAGCAGCGATAGAAATACACCGTTTGTTGCAATATGCTTGGGACAACAGTACATTTTCAGGCAGACAAACTTTCGAAATTACAGTAGTTACAATTGTCAACAACAGATGGCGCTGCGGTCTGGGAAACTCTATAGTACGATATTTTCCACACATCCACCATGCGTAGCAATAATATGGGGTAGTCTCTGAATGAAATTACCCGAAACCTTTGACAACGTGTCTGGCGGAATGGTTTCACATGCAGATGAGATGTACTGTTACAGCTGTTCAATTGTTTCTGGATTCTGGCGGTACACCTGGTCTTTCAAGTGTCGCCACGGAGAGAAGTCACAGGGGTTCATGTCTGGCGAATAGGGAGGCCAATCCACGCCGCCTCCTGTATGTTTCGGATAGCCCAAAGCAATCACACGATCATCGAAATATTCATTCAGGAAATCAAAGACGTCGGCCGTGCGATGTGGCCGGGCACCATCTTGCATAAACCACGAGGTGTTCGCAGTGTCGTCTAAGGCAGTTTGTACCGCCACAAATTCACGAAGAATGTCCAGATAGCGTGATGCAGTAATCGTTTCGGATCTGAAAAATGGACCAATGATTCCTTTGGAAGAAATGGCGGCCCAGACCAGTACTTTTTGAGGATGCAGGGATGATGGGACTGCAACATGGGGCTTTTCGGTTCCCCATATGCGCCAGTTCTGTTTACTGACGAAGCCGTCCAGGTAAAAATAAGCTTCGTCAGTAAACCAAATGCTGCCCACATGCATATCGCCGTCATTAATCCTGTGCACTATAACTTTAGCGAATGTCTCTCGTGCAGCAATGGTAGCGGCGCTGAGGGGCTGCCGCGTTTGAATTTTGTACGGATAGAGGTGTAAACTCTGGCGTATGAGACGATACGTGGACGTTGGCGTCATTTGGACCGCAGCTGCAACACGGCGAACGGAAACCCGAGGCCGCTGTTGGATCACCTGCTGCACTAGCTGCGCGTTGCCCTCTGTGGTTGACGTACGCGGTCGCCCTACCTTTCCAGCACGTTCATCCGTCACGTTCCCAGTCCGTTGAAATTTTTCAAACAGATCCTTTATTGTATCGCTTTTCGGTCCTTTGGTTACATTAAACCTCCGTTGAAAACTTCGTCTTGTTGCAACAACACTGTGTTCTAGGCGGTGGAATTCCAACACCAGAAAAATCCTCTGTTCTACAGCACACTTGCACGTTGTGAGCAGCACACACTTACAGCAGAAAGACGACGTACTGAATGGCGCACCCACAGACTGCGTTGTCTTCTATATCTTTCACATCACTTGCAGCGCCATCTGTTGTTGAAAATTGTAACTACTGTAATTTCGAAAGTTTGTCCGCCTGAAAATGTACTGTTGTCCCAAGCATATTGCAACAAACGGTGTATTTCTATCGCTGCTCGTTTAGTTTTTATTGCCGTTTCAAATATACCGGTCATTTTTGAAACACCCTGTATATTCCCAGTATTAAACGGTATCCGGCAAGTGAAAATCGAGTTGCTGAAGCATATTCCGTCCTACATCATTATAAGTGGATACAGGGCCATAGTAATTTATAACGGGCAACCACGGACATGCTCGAGATGTGGATCTACAGCACACGTCCGTGCACAGTGTATTCAAAGGCGCGTAGCGCAGATGCCGACTGGCGAGCGTGAGCAGCCTGGCCCAACTTCTACACTCCTGGAAATGGAAAAAAGAACACATTGACACCGGTGTGTCAGACCCACCATACTTGCTCCGGACACTGCGAGAGGGCTGTACAAGCAATGATCACACGCACGGCACAGCGGACACACCAGGAACCGCGGTGTTGGCCGTCGAATGGCGCTAGCTGCGCAGCATTTGTGCACCGCCGCCGTCAGTGTCAGCCAGTTTGCCGTGGCATACGGAGCTCCATCGCAGTCTTTAACACTGGTAGCATGCCGCGACAGCGTGGACGTGAACCGTATGTGCAGTTGACGGACTTTGAGCGAGGGCGTATAGTGGGCATGCGGGAGGCCGGGTGGACGTACCGCCGAATTGCTCAACACGTGGGGCGTGAGGTCTCCACAGTACATCGATGTTGTCGCCAGTGGTCGGCGGAAGGTGCACGTGCCCGTCGACCTGGGACCGGACCGCAGCGACGCACGTATGCACGCCAAGACCGTAGGATCCTACACAGTGCCGCAGGGGACCGCACCGCCACTTCCCAGCAAATTAGGGACACTGTTGCTCCTGGGGTATCGGCGAGGACCATTCGCAACCGTCTCCATGAAGCTGGGCTACGGTCCCGCACACCGTTAGGCCGTCTTCCGCTCACGCCCCAACATCGTGCAGCCCGCCTCCAGTGGTGTCGCGACAGGCGTGAATGGAGGGACGAATGGAGACGTGTCGTCTTCAGCGATGAGAGTCGCTTCTGCCTTGGTGCCAATGATGGTCGTATGCGTGTTTGGCGCCGTGCAGGTGAGCGCCACAATCAGGACTGCATACGACCGAGGCACACAGGGCCAACACCCGGCGTCATGGTGTGGGGGCGATCTCCTACACTGGCCGTACACCACTGGTGATCGTCGAGGGGACACTGAATAGTGCACGGTACATCCAAACCGTCATCGAACCCGTCGTTCTACCATTCTTAGACCGGCAAGGGAACTTGCTGTTCCAACAGGACAATGCACGTCCGCATGTATCCCGTGCCACCCAACGTGCTCTAGAAGGTGTAAGTCAACTACCCTGGCCAGCAAGACCTCCGGATCTGTCCCCCATTGAGCATGTTTGGGACTGGATGAAGCGTCGTCTCACGCGGTCTGCACGTCCAGCACGAACGCTGGTCCAACTGAGGCGCCAGGTGGAAATGGCATGGCAAGCCGTTCCACAGGACTACATCCAGCATCTCTACGATCGTCTCCATGGGAGAGTAGCAGCCTGCATTGCTGCGAAAGGTGGATATACACTGTACTAGTGCCGACATTGTGCATGCTCTGTTGCCTGTGTCTATGTGCCTGTGGTTCTGTCAGTGTGATCATGTGATGTATCTGACCCCAGGAATGTGTCAATAAAATTTCCCCTTCCTGGGACAATGAATTCACGGTGTTCTTATTTCAATTTCCAGGAGTGTCCGTTGCCGATCACTTACGTAGCCGCCGCCCGTGTAACCACCGCACCAGAGCTCAGCTTCCATTTCACCATAGATGCGTACACTGACCACAAAGAGGAGAACATACCAATGGAGACGAGTAATGTACCGGAAACCAGCGGAGCTTCCTTACAGGAATTTAAGGAGGGAAATAAGGCGACGGCGGGTGGCAGCGAGGGTAGTGTTGTCTCCGGACAGCCGCAAGCGGCGGAAGTTTTTCCCTTGGACGAAGACTGTGCCACCCAAGAGAACACTGCTGAAAACTCCAAGTGCCCTTCCCCGAAAAAGCAGAAGAAACGAAGAATCGCGCAACAGGGTGCTGACACAAAAGCGCAACCGCTGCGCGAGAAGGGCAATCAGGTGCGTCAGAAGCTGATCGAGGTGACGTCTCAGGTTGCCCCTGCAACTCCCAGACGTCCAAAAAGTCCCGTACTGACGACTCAGAGGCTGACTCCGACAGCAGACCCTCCCCATCACAGACGAAGATGATGTCAGTAGATACAGAAGGTACAGGTGGCCACCTGCCAGATAGCAGTGCAGATCCGCATGAAGCTCACCTTCCACGAAACTGGGCGGACGACGTCGAAGAATGCTCTCACGACAACGATATGACCGAAGTACAGGGAAAACACCGAGAAACAGTGTCAGAAGTCCGGGAAACGGAAGCGCAAGGGCAACGGAAGACTGAAACTGCAGTTAAGGCGGCGGATGCCGACCCCGACTTCTTTTAATTGATGCCCCTACCAAACGTGTGTCGGAACAAACAGAAATATTTTCCACACTTTAACTGCATATAGAGATCTGATAGCGATTGCCGAAGCCTGTTATATCCCAAGTGCTCTCGTGTCCCTCGACTTTGAAAAGGCCTTTAACAGGGTGAACCACTCCTATCTCGTACGAACCATGAACGCCATGCATTTTCCTCAGAAAATCACTCATACTGTTAAAACCCCCCTGATGAATGGTACGTCGCAAATCAATGTAAATGGACGCTTAAGCAGGCCGATTAGTATCGCTAGTTCGGTACGACAGGGCTGCCCAGTGTCTATGGCATTGTTTGCCATAGCACTGGAGCCATTCTTGTACTCCCTGACGCAAGACCTTCCAGGACTGCTCATTCATGGTCAGAAGATTATTTGCCAGGCATACGCAGATGATGTCAGTTTTGTAGTAACGAAAGACGAGGACTTAGAGAAAGCTTTCCACATTGCAACAACGTATGAAGCTGCATCGGGAGCAAAACTCAACCGTCACAAGTCAGGCTTAATGCACATTGGACGCGGATTAGAACTCGGTGCTGCTGAAAGAATCAGAAGCTTGGAAACGATCACCTGCCTCGGGATTGAATACACACGCAATATCCGCCGCACGGCTGCTTGAACTATAGAAAACTGCTGGCAAAAATTCGCGCTGGCATACGGCAACATAGCCTGCGAACACTAAATGCAGTTCAAAGAGTGTCTTTAGCTAATACCTACATAATTTCCAAAGTAAATTACGTTGCCCAAGTACTGCCATTACCAAAGACTATGGCACAACAAATGTTAGCAGCGCTTGGCCACTTTGTTACCAGGGGTCAGATATTTAAAGAAAAGTATGAAACCTTCACCCTCCCAGTTTGGAAGGGAGGCCTCAATTTGACAGATGTCTACCTCAAAGCAAAAGCCTTGTATGTTAGTCAAACATACAAACAGTGGCACAGATCACCTAACACACTGACGGCTCACATTTTGAATGGAATAGTGCCTCCCAATCTGGACCCACCCGTAGATGTAAAACACATTCTGAACTCGCTCTGTCACTTAAGGTACTTCATCCTAGAACTTAGCTACATACAAAGAAGAATTCCAGAGGCAGACCGACACAAAGTCAAAGCAATTTACGCCACAATGACGGAAAGTAAACCTCGCAATATAGTGGGTGAGAAATGTAAAGGTTATAACTGGAAACAAGTCTGGGAGAACATTCACGACCCGCATCTTTCATCTACAGTGCTCTCAACTTGGTACATGGCAGTCAATAGGAAATTCCCGACCAATTCGAGGTTACACAAGATTCACCTGGCTGTAACACCGAATTGTATCAGATGTCACTTAGTCAACACAGACGAGCATAGATTTACTTGCGACGCCGTACAGGACATATGGTCCCTCTGCACACAGAAACTAGCAAGCATAATGCGAGCATCACGAAGAACGATAACACCGACAAGCCTACTCAACCCTCACGAAGCTCCCTATCCCAATACAAAACGACGTGCAGTCAATTGGCTAAAGGGCCAGACTGTATACTACATCCTATCCGAGAAAGAGAAGAGTAAAGAAGAATATTGGATACATTTAACGATGGAATACCACACTGATACGAACGACGAAATATAGAGAAAACTATGCTTGTTTTTTATTAAGAACGTTGTCATAGAGTCATTATATTGCAAGAATCTTTACTTTATCACTTCTTTTAATCTCTTTACTAGTTTTTCTCATATCATTTGCCATACTAATGGGGAGACATTTTTATTCTTTAATTTCCTTTAAGTTAGAAAACCAAAAAGGTTCCCTGGTAGGATGTCATGGAGACTTTGGTGGCCGGGGCTTCGGAGTTCAGAGAAGCTGAAACCGAAATAACACTTGAGAGATGGACGAAAAAATGAATGTTCGACAACGGAATACATTAGCAATAGCTATTCACCGAGAAGACAAACTCTGAAGCCACCAGTCTGCTGAAATTCCACGCGTACACCTACGGAGAGTCAGTGGTACCACTCTAGAAGTATTTTCATTTCCGTCTAATGAGGAGTCATTTAGTTCATTATAATACGTTCTATAAGGGGAGGATGGAGGCCCGGAAAAAAAAAGTTGGTAGAGCACTTGCCCACGAAAGGCAAAGGTCCCGAGTTAGAGTCTCGGTCTGGCACACAGTTTTAATCTATCGGGAAGTTTCATATCAGCGAACATTCCGCTGCAGAGTGAATATCTCATTCAGGAAACATCCCCTAGGCTGTGGCTAAGCCATGTCTCCGCAATATCCTTTCTTCCAGGAGTGCTAGTTCTGCCAGGTTCGCAGAAAAACTCCTGTGAAGTTTGGAAGGTAGGAGACGAGGTACTGGCAGAAGTAAAGCTGTGAGGAGGGGGCGTGAGTCGTGCTTGGGTAGCTCAGTTGGTAGAGCACTTGCCTGCGAAAGGCAAAGATCCCGATTTCTAGTCTCAGTCCGGCACACAGTTTTAATCTGTCAGGAAGTTTCAGCCTAGATTGAAGTTTGCAGAAAAACATGTCATAGACTTAAGAATGAGATAAAGCGACCTTCAGTGGTAATAAGTTTAATTTAGATGATATGGACTGATTTCAGTCTGATTGGTATAATCTGAGAACAGAGCAGCAGGTAAAAATGACAGCAATTTTAGTGGCTGAAGTGTTACGATTTGAGCAGCTTTCAGTAGTAAGGGTATATCACGTATTGCTTGGCTGCACACTAGAATGAACTCTAATATGTACATTGAGATGCTAGAGACCGAATGGATTAGAATGTATGAGGACCTATGGGACGGAAGTCTAATGTTTCAAGAAGATAAAGCATCTATGCATGTCTCTGCTACAACAAAATGTGGTTTGAAGATAAAGATTTCGGTGTCTTACCTCCACCTGTATGTACCCTGGATTTGAACCCCGTGGAAACTTCTGTAGAATACTCGCAAGACATTTTTATTGCAATGGAAGGCTATTTGAGGCCCTACGCGAGCTAAAAAGAACGATGCAAGAAAAGTGGGCGACAGTATCACTGCAAGATCTACAAAGCCTAACAACACTGAAACTTCCTGGCAGATTAAAACTGCCCGCGAAAGGCAAAGGTCCCGAGTTCGAGTCTCGGTCCGGCACACAGTTTTAATCTGCCAGGAAGTTTCATATCAGAGCACACTCCACTGTAGAATGAAAATCTCATTCCTAGCAAAATTAATACAAAATATGATGTCTGAGGTAATTAGAAAGAGTGGAAGCAGAAGGATGTACTAACAATGCAGTATCACAACAGGGCAGTGAGTGCCCTTACATCAATTTCCATCAAGAAAATGTAAACTCTTTATTCTGTTACTTGTGTTACGAAAGAAACTAAATAATTCTGTCATGATTGTTTTATGTATGCTCCAGACATTGTATATTACTTTCTTAGGATCCCTGCCTTTATACTGATTTCCACTACTCTATGTGTGCAGTGTATAACCTACCTCACGCTAATTGTTTATTAGCAAGTGTTTTAAGTCTTCGTGAATACAAATACGTAGACAGACAAATCGGCGACCCAAGTGAGGATAATCTGTGGTGTCACCGCCAGACACCACACTTGCTAGGTGGTAGCGTTTAAATCGGCCGCGGTCCGTTATTATACGTCGGACCCACGTGTCGCCACTATCAGTGATTGTAGACCGACCGCCGCCACACGGCAGGTCTAGAGAGACTTCCTAGCACTCGCCCCAGTTGTACAACCGACTTTGCTAGCGATGGTTCACACAAAATACGCTCTCATTTGCCGAAACGATAGTTTAGCTTAGCCTTCAGCTACGTTATTTGCTACGACCTAGCAAGGCACCATTATCAGTTACTATTGATACTGACTCATGTACAGTCAAGAGCGACGCTCATCATTAATGGAGCAAAGTTAAGTATTCCACCAGCTACGTCCGATTTTCTAAAGTCTAAATTCCTTGTCCTGTTCCAGACCTCACGCCAGCCTGCATGAGCTAAAACGCGTGCCTTTCGGCTTCCTCTAGTACCAGGTGTTGGCTCTCCTGCCAACCCACAACATAATCATTACCCTCTAAATTATTCACTTCCCTTCTAGGGACGCAGGACGGCGGTTTCCCTTCAAGTCCTCTGGTTATCTCTGTTACTATTACGAATGAGTAAAATGATTAGATTTATATGACTCGTCTGTTTGTAACATAGACATTGTCTGCGCACAAGGCATGGCTGAAATCAGTGTAAGGAGAGTCTAAGACAGTGAGTCATGAAACCCCACCGCTTTTATGCAGCTTCACCAAGCGACTGGCACGTACCGTATGAACACACATGCTGAACTTGGGAAAGCACATTCAAAATGCAAACGAAGTCGTCTTTCGGAGCTTGTTGCGGTGCTATAAGTTCAAATGGTTCAAATTTCTCAGAGGACTATGCGACTTAACATCAGAGGTCATCAATCCCCTAGAACTTAGAACTACTTAAACCCAACTAACCTAAGGATATCACACACATCCATTCCCGAGACAGGATTCGATCCTGTGACCGTAGCGGTGGCGCGGTTCCAGACTGAAGCGCCTCGAACCGCTCGGCCACAACGGCCGGCTGGTATAAGTATTGAAAGGCGTTTTATAATGTGAGATAAGATAAAATTACACTCCTGGAAATGGAAAAAAGAACACATTGACACCGGTGTGTCAGACCCACCATACTTTCTCCCGACACTGCGAGAGGGCTGTACAAGCAATGATCACACGCACGGCACAGCGGACACACCAGGAACCGCGGTGTTGGCCGTCGAATGGCGCTAGCTGCGCAGCATTTGTGCACCGCCGCCGTCAGTGTCAGCCAGTTTGCCGTGGCATACGGAGCTCCATTTCAGTCTTTAACACTGGTAGCATGCCGCGACAGCGTGGACGTGAACCGTATGTGCAGTTGACGGACTTTGAGCGAGGGCGTATAGTGGGCATGCGGGAGGCCGGGTGGACGTACCGCCGAATTGCTCAACACGTGGGGCGTGAGGTCTCCACAGTACATCGATGTTGTCGCCAGTGATCGGCGGAAGGTGCACGTGCCCGTCGACCTGGGACCGGACCGCAGCGACGCACGGATGCACGCCAAGACCGTAGGATCCTACGCAGTGCCGTAGGGGACCGCACCGCCACTTCCCAGCAAATTAGGGACACTGTTGCTCCTGGGGTATCGGCGAGGACCATTCGCAACCGTCTCCATGAAGCTGGGCTACTGTCCCGCACACCGTTAGGCCGTCTTCCGCTCACGCCCCAACATCGTGCAGCCCGCCTCCAGTGGAGTCGCGACAGGCGTGAATGGAGGGACGAATGGAGACGTGTCGTCTTCATCGATGAGAGTCACTTCTGCCTTGGTGCCAATGATGGTCGTATGCGTGTTTGGCGCCGTTCAGGTGAGCGCCACAATCAGGACTGCATACGACCGAGGCACACAGGGCCAACACCCGGCATCATGGTGTGGGGAGCGATCTCCTACACTGGCCGTACACCACTGGTGATCGTCGAGGGGACACTGAATAGTGCACGGTACATCCAAACCGTCATCGAACCCATCGTTCTACCATTCCTAGACCGGCAAGGGAACTTGCTGTTCCAACAGGACAATGCACGTCCGCATTTATCCCGTGCCACCCAATGTGCTCTAGAAGGTGTAAGTCAACTACCCTAGCCAGCAAGATCTCCGGATCTGTCCCCCATTGAGCATGTTTGGGACTGGATGAAGCGTCGTCTCACGCGGTCTGCACGTCCAGCACGAACGCTGGTCCAACTGAGGCGCCAGGTGGAAATGGCATGGCAAGCTGTTCCACAGGACTACATCCAGCATCTCTACGATCGTCTCCATGGGAGAATAGCAGCCTGCATTGCTGCGAAAGGTGGATATACACTGTACTATTGCCGACATTGTGCATGCTCTGTTGCCTGTGTCTATGTGCCTGTGGTTCTGTCAGTGTGATCATGTGATGTATCTGACCCCAGGAATGTGTCAATAAAGTTTCCTCTTCCTGGGACAATGAATTCACGGTGTTCGTATTTCAATTTCCAGGAGTGTATTTTAATTTTACGCTAAGTGCGATATCGATAATGGAGAGAGACAGAAACCCGCTGACTTTCATCAAAGTGAGTTAGACTAATCTGTACTGAAGAAATGAACATTATTAAAGGTGCACGGTAAGTTTATTCTCACCATTAATGTTAATTTGATCATGTAACGCAAGAGTTGCTAGCTGTACGTTAAGATATGCACATACATAGGGCGTAAATTTTAAGTTGACAAACCAGAGTAGCTAGAAAAATAAGGTTTACACGAAAAAACGTGTAGAATCCAAAGTTGATTATTTTCGAGGGCGACATCTGCTGGTGCTAAAATTAGTCTGCCATCCCAGCCCCCTGGGTGTGGGGAGGAGGCAACTTTAAAATTTCGAATGGGAACCTTAATTTTTTATTGCCGAATTAGATTCTGCACAAAAAACTACGCACATTTTATCTTAAACATTTGTTTTGATTCTTGGTAGTTGGCGCTGTAATTTGAGAAAATCCATGTTCTCATTTCTTCGTGGGTAATGGTTACGGATAAATAAAAAATACTTATTTACTTCGTAAATTTTGATTCGCTAAAAGTAGGGTGGGGTTTGATAGAGAGGAATTAGAGTTATACAGATGTTGACCCACACATTTGGGTTAGTCTTTTCCTCAGTTAGTCTTTTACTTTATTTACTCTGTTAGTTAATGAGTTCACTCGTTAGTAAGTAGGATACTTGGTTAGTTAGTTAGCTAGTCAGATGATTTGTTTGATTATTAAAAGTTGTGTGGCCTCACGACCACGAAACAAACAAAACTTATCCGAATCTGTGGAAGAAATATATATTGCATGTCTTTCGTGGCCGCCATCGATTCACAGGTGCCGCCTCCACGTCTCACCTCCGCTGCAAACATCTCACCAGCTGCAAGTTACATCGCCGCACGAAGCAAACAGGGTAACTTACGGCTGCTCCTGCCTTGTCAGGGCGTGCAGATCTCAATCGCCACTTGCTCTCAGCTGCACCTATATAGAGAAACTTCAGTATATTTGCTCAATAAAACCGATCAGTAAACGAATAGATAGAGATACAGAAGCGCTGCATGTCTTTACAGTGACAGCGCCGAGAATGAAAATTTAAAAGGATAGTTCTAATTCAGTTGGAAGTTCTGTTTTCTGATGTCAGGGAAGAGAAAGATGAAATCCTGCCGTGTAACTTAGTTTTCTTCAATGAAAGGGCAATTAGATATATATGCAGCGCAACAAAACTAAAAGATTAATATCTCGGAATCCCGTAATTCTTCTTGTAAAGATCTCCAATAAAATTAGTTCACTTGTCTCTCTTTGAGTACTTCTTTATTTCTTACTCCATATCTCCAGCTACTTTTCAACATTTTTCGATATTACCACAAATTTACTTCAAGTTTCTTCTTTTCTGAATTTCCGATGATTAACATTCGATTTACATTCAGTTCTGTGTTGCAGACTTGCGTTTTCCTAAGCTTCATTGTTCTGGCAAGAAGATTCATTGAAATTCAAAAGACCATATCTTTATTTATAAAATTCCTTAGTGTATGTGTGTGCGTTCGTAATTCTTCTCCTCCTAAACAGCTTGACCGATTTTGATGAATTTTTTTGTCGTTACTATAGCTGGATCCGTTAGGAGGCGCTGTTGCCGAGATGAAGTATTTAATTTTTGATTTACCATCCTATTTTTTGTATTGTTTGGATATCTCTCATAAATAACATATTCCAGATTTTTAGCCTCCCAGCATCACTTGGCATACTTACGCGGCAATATATGAGCAGGTTCACTGCGTCGTAGCTTGGCATTGTTTCGACATTTCGATTTCGGTTTGTGGGGTTCTTATATACTCCGTGTACCGTAACTGCGGCATACTGACTGAATTATTTATCGATTAATTAGACGTTGTTATAACAAAGGAAGTGTATTTGAAACCATTTTTTCTGAAAATCTGAAAGGTGCATTGTTTGAAAAAAATGTTCAAATGTGTGTGAAATCTTATGGGACTTAATTTCTAAGGTGATCAGTCCCTAAGCTTACACACTACTTAACCTAAATCATCCTAAGGACAAACACACACACCCATGCCCGAGGGAGGACTCGAACCTACGCCGGGACCAGCCGCACAGTCCATGACTGTAGCGCCCAGACCGCTCGGCTAATCCCGTGCGGCGTATTGTTTGAATTACTATTTATACACATTTGCATTAGGCAGTATGCTATGTATCATCGTAAATAAACATTTTTATCCAGTGTTAATTTGTGCGATTTCGATGGTGATGCAATGTTTATGAAGAGTTCAACGATTTATAAAATGTACACAACGTGTAAGTACATTATACAAATCAATATAAAATAAAAGAAAGGAAATATTTCTCCACCGATTTCACTCAAATCGGTCGACAGTACAATTAATATAAACGAAGCTGTCAGTTACCCCACTGAATTCTGTAATTCGCTAGATTTGCCGGGAGTACCGCAGCATAATCTGGGCTTGAAGAGTGGTTCAGTAATCATTTTTCTTCTCAATTTAAATCCACCGAAATTGTGCAATGGCATGCGACTTGTGACAAAATGAATTAAAATTAATTCCCTCATAGTTGATGATAATTCTTGTTTGTGGGGCGCTGAAATGCGTGGTTATCAAAGCCCGTACACATTCCCAGTCTTTTCACTGTCCAGACTCTGCATTTTCCTGAATGATGATGAAATGACAAGGACAACACAGACACTTATTCCGAGGGTGGAGCAAATCCCCGACCCGCCCGGGGATCGAATCCGGGACCCCGTGATCCAAAGGCAGCAACACTAACCACTAGACCACGTGCTGTGGACAAATCTCATGGAAGCGACAATATTAAGAGAAAATTTCAGAGGAGAAAATATATTGGTGCCACGCATTCCAATGATAGCTTCAGACGCACCAATTCAATTCAGGTCCTTACAATTTTCTAATCGTTTGTCTGGTGCAAGACCGAAAATAACGTGTAAGGCCAAACATTGGGCATATGTAGACTGAATCTGGAAAATAGATGTTTCCAACACGGGTAACTTTTCGTCGTGTGTTCACATGCCGGAAAACCGTCAGGTCTTTACACTTACACACCATAAAAAGGAATAACCAAAAATATTGTACACACTTTAGAATTAAGATACGTTCATTTCAACAATTATTATTACTTAGGTTAGATTTCATGGATCAACAACATTCATTATTTAGATTTGAGAGATCCATTTTTCGTGATTTTGTTCTTCTTTATCTAATTAAATTAAGGTATTTGAAGTATTTAAATTAGCCTTTAGTTCGACACGTTTTGTTAGCGTGGTCTATAACAGGACGACATCTGTCTAC
Source organism: Schistocerca cancellata (assembly GCF_023864275.1). Taxonomy (NCBI): domain Eukaryota; kingdom Metazoa; phylum Arthropoda; class Insecta; order Orthoptera; family Acrididae; genus Schistocerca; species Schistocerca cancellata. Next base: position 78,680,427 of record NC_064632.1, read on the forward strand.
CACATCCTCTAGCCTTCTACATGAATGAAGCTAACGTGGACTGAATTTTAATTTTAGCATCGAAACTAAATGTTTGCCATGGCATAGGCCGGCCGCTGTGCCCGAGAGGTTCTAGGCCTTCAGTCTGGAACCGCGCGACCACTACGCTCGTAGGTTCGAATCCTGACTCGGGCAGGGATGTGTGTGATGTCCTTAGGTTAGTTAGGTTTAAGTAGTTCTATGTTCTAGGAGAGTGATGACCTCAGATGTTAAGTCCCATAGTGCTCAGCGACATTTTGCAGTGCCGTAAATTGCAGTTTGCTGTTCATGGCAGGTAGAGTTCGTGTCAGGCAGAGTCCTACCAGGCCAGCTAGCTCGTTCATCTGGAGTTTGCTACAGTAGTTCCGGGAACAGGCAGAAATTTCATTTTTCAGCCGCACGAAGCACACTACTACCTGGATGTAAAAGCATGTCATAGCAGTGAACCACTGCAACAACAGCTTAGCACTTCGTTCCCAAAACCCATGTGAAATAGCAATTACTGTCCTTTCTCTGAATGGTTACAGGTTAAGTATCAAAATTAACTTGATAATGAAACATATTAACTGTAAATTGTTAAAACAGCTAGCACGTCACTAAACTCTCCCCTACTTCTATTATCGTCACATGATGTGCAACATCGATTGCACATTGAATACAGTAAACAGTGATGTTGCAAATAAGGACTGGATAACTGCCTCGAAAGCGTCAGGCCTCTAAAAAGTCCGCCTGTTTTGGCCGTTAGGCTGAGGGACCAGTGAGACTACGACGCAATACGTCACAGCCGCCATGATGGATCGGGGGTAGATTAAACGTTCTTGTAGTAAACAGGTGCCTTTGCAGAAAACCGCGACGGAGTTTGGCGAGGGACATTCGGGATTGTAGCTACTCCTTGTACTTGCAACCACCGAGCGATTTTTCATTGGTTATACACGCTCATGTTTGTATAATCATTGCAATATGGACGTTTTTTTTCTGCATAGTTGCTTTATTATCGGCCTGCGGATATACTGTTGTTGTCATGTTCATGGAATCTTGTTCTATGATATTACAGAATGTAAGATGCATTTTGGCAAGGTTCAGTGTAATGTACTGCAGAAGGTTTGTTATATTCCATGGTATAGTCAATGTTTTGGAGAAAATATAAAAATACAGTAATTGAAGCAGGCAAAAATGAATACAAACGTCTCAAAAATGAGATCGACAGGAAGTGCAAATTGGATAAGCAGGGATGGCTAGAGGGCAAATGTAAGGATGTAGAGGTTTCTCTCACTAGGGGTAAGATAGATACTGCCTACAGGAAAATTAAAGAGACCTTTGGAGAAAAGAGAATTACGTGTATGAATATCAAGAGCTCAGATGAAAACCCAGTTCGAAGCAAAGAAGGGAAAGATGTACTTGAGGACAATATTATGGAAATGGAAGAGGATGTAGATGAAGATGAAATGGGAGATACGATACTGCGTGAAGAGTTTGACAAAGCACTGAAAGACCTGAGTCGAAACAAGGCCCCAAGAGCAGACAACATTCCATTAGAACTACTGACGGCCTTGGGAGAGCAAGTCCTGACATAACTGTACCATCTGGTGAGCAAGATGTATGAGACAGGTGAAATACCCTCAGACTTCAAGAAGAATATAATAATTCCAATCCCAAAGAAAGCAGGTGTTGACAGATGTGAAAATTACCGAACAATCAGTTTAATAAGTCACAGCTGCAAAATACTAACGCGAATTCCGTAGAAATATTGGAACACGTGAGGCAATACTGACTCTACGACTTATCTTAGAAACTAGATTAAGAAAAGGCAAACCTACGTTTCTAGCATTTGTAGACTTAGTGAAAGCTTTTGACAATGTTGAATGGTATACTCTCGTTCAAATTCTGAAGGTGGCAGGGGTAAAATACAGGGAGCGAAAGGCTATTTACAATTTGTACAGAAACCAGATGGCAGTTATAAGAGTCGAGGGACATGAAAGGGAAGCAGTGGTTGGGAAGGGACACAGGATTGTAGCCTATCTCCAATGTTATTCAATCTGTATACTGAGCAAGCAGTAAAGGAAACAAAAGAAAAATTCGGAGTAGGTATTAAAATCCATGGAGAGGATATAAAAACTTTGAGGTTGTAGATGAGATGAACATCAACAAAAGCAGAACTAGGATCATGTAATGTAGTCGAATTAAGTCGGGTTATGCTGAGGGAATTAGATTAGGAAATGAGACACTTAAAGTAGTAAAGGAGTTTTGCTATTTGGGGAGCAAAATAACTGATGATGGTCGAAGTAGAGAGGATGTAAAATGTAGACTGGCAATGGCAAGGAAAGCGTTTCTGAAGAAGAGAAATATGTTAACATCGAGTTTTGATTTAAGTGTCAGGGAGTCGTTTCCGAAAGTATTTGTATGGAGTGTGGTCATGTATGGAAGTGAAACATGGACGATAAATAGTTTAGACAAGAAGAGAACAGAAGCTATCGAAATGTGGTGCTACAGATGAATGCTGAAAATTAGATGGGTAGATCACATAACTAATGATGAGGTATTGAATAGAATTGGGGAGAAGAGGAGTTTGTGGCACAACTCGACTAGAAGAAGGGATCGGTTCGTAGGGCATATTCTGAGGCATCAAGAGATCACCAATTTAGTATTGGAGGGCAGCGTGGGGGGTAAAAATCGTAAAGGGAAACCAAGAGATGAATACACTAAGCAGATTCAGAATGATGTAGGTTGCAGCAAGTACTGGGAGATGAAGAAGCTTGCACAGGATAGGGTAGCATGGAGAGCTGCATCAAACCAGTCTCAGGACTGAAGACCACAACAACAGCAACAACAGTCACTGTTTCTGTTAACTTGCATTGCACTGCTTACCATCTGTTCCCATTGTGTTTGAAGATGTTGATCCATGCTTTTTTGTTGTTGTAGTCTTCAGTCCAGAGACTGGTTTGATGCAGCTCTCCATGCTACTCTATCCTGTGCAAGCTTCTTCATCTCCCAGTACCTACTGCAACCTACATCCTTCTGAATCTGCTTAGTGTATTCATCTCTTGGTCTCCCCCTACGATTTTTACCCTCCACGCTGCCCTCCAATACTAAACTGGTGATCCCTTGATGCCTCAGAACATGTCCTACCAACCGATCCCTTCTTCTGGTCAAGTTGTGCCACAAACTTCTCTTCTCCCCAATCCTATTCAATACCTCCTCATTAGTTACGTGATCTACCCATCTAATCTTCAGCATTCTTCTGTAGCACCACATTTCTAAAGCTTCTATTCTCTTCTTGTCCAAACTATTTACCGTCCATGTTTCACTTCCATACATGGCTACACTCCATACAAATACTTTCGGAAACGGCTTCCTGACACTTAAATCTATACTCGATGTTAACAAATTTCTCTTCCTCAGAAACGCTTTCCTTCCCATTGCCATCTACATTTTATATCCTCTCTACTTCGACCATCATCAGTTATTTTGCTCCCCAAATAGCAAAACTCCTTTACTACTTTAAGTGTCTCATTTCCTAATCTAATACCCTCAACATCACCCGACTTAATTCGACTACATTCCATTATCCTCGTTTTGCTTCTGTTGATGTTCATCTTATATCCTCCTTTCAAGACACCATCCATTCCGTTCAACTGCTCTTCCAAGTCCTTTGCTGTCTCTGACAGAATTACAATGTCATCGGCGAACCTCAAAGTTTTTATTTCTTCTCCATGGATTTTAATTCCTACTCCAAATTTTTCTTTTGTTTCCTTCACTGCTTGCTCAATATACAGATTGAATAACATCGGGGATAGGCTACAATCCTGTCTCACTCCCTTCTTAACCACTGCTTCCTTTTCAAGCCCCTCGACTCTTATAACTGCCATCTGGTTTCTGTACAAATTGTAAATAGCCTTTCGCTCCCTGTATTTTACCCCTGCCACCTTTAGAATTTGAAAGAGAGTATTACAGTCAACATTGTCAAAAGCTTTCTCTAAGTCTACAAATGCTAGAAACGTAGGTTTGCCTTTCCTTAATCTTTCTTCTAAGATAAGTCGTAAGGTCAGTATTGCCTCACGTGTTCCAGTATTTCTACGGAATCCAAACTGATCTTCCCCGAGGTCGGCTTCTACTAGTTTTTCCATTCGCCTGTAAAGAATTCGTGTCAGTACTTTGCAGCTGTGGCTTGTTAAACTGATTGTTCGGTAATTTTCACATCTGTCGACACCTGCTTTCTTTGGGATTGGAATTATTATATTCTTCTTGAAGTCTGAGGGTATTTCGCCTGTTTCATACATCTTGCTCACCAGATGGTAGAGTTTTGTCAGGACTGGCTCTCCCAAGGCCGTCAGTAGTTCCAATGGAATGTTGTCTACTCCGGGGGCCTTGTGTCGACTCGGGTCTTTCAGTGCTCTGTCAAACTCTTCACGCAGTATCGTATCTCCAATTTCATCTTCATCTACATCCTCTTCCATTTCCATAATATTGTCCTCAAGTACATCGCCCTTGTATAGACCCTCTATATACTCCTTCCACCTTTCTGCTTTCCCTTCTTTGCTTAGAACTGGGTTTCCATCTGAGCTCTTGATGTTCATACAAGTGGTTCTCTTATCTCCAAAGGTCTCTTTAATTTTCCTGTAGGCAGTATCTATCTTACCCCTAGTGAGATAAGCCTCTACATCTTTACATTTGTCCTCTAGCCATTCCTGCTTAGCCATTTTGCACTTCCTGTCGATCTCATTTTTGAGACGTTTGTATTCCTTTTTGCCTGCTTCATTTACTGCATTTTTATATTTTCTCCTTTCATCAATTAAATTTAATATTTCTTCTGTTACCCAAGGATTTCTACTAGCCCTCGTCTTTTTACCTACTTGATCCTCTGCTGCCTTCACTAGTTCATCCCTCAAAGCTACCCATTCTTCTTCTACTGTATTTCTTTCCCCCGTTCCTGTCAATTGTTCCCTTATGCTCTCCCTGAAACTCTGTACAACCTCTGGTTCTTTCAGTTTATCCAGGTCCCATCTCCTTAAATTCCCACTTTTTTGCAGTTTCTTCAGTTTTAATCTACAGGTCATAACCAATAGATTGTGGTCAGATTCCACATCTGCCCCTGGAAATGTCTTACAATTTAAAACCTCGTTCCTAAATCTCTGTCTTACCATTATATAATCTATCTGATACCTTTTAGTATCTCCAGGGTTCTTCCATGTATACAACCTTCTATCGTGATTCTTAAACCAAGTGTTAGCTATGATTAAGTTGTGCTCTGTGCAAAATTCTACCAGGCGGCTTCCTCTTCCATTTCTTAGCCCCAATCCATATTCACCTACTACGTTTCCTTCTCTCCCTTTTCCTACACTCGAATTCCAGTCACCCATGACTATTAAATTTTCATCTCCCTTCACTATCTGAATAATTTCTTTTATTTCATCATACATTTCTTCAATTTCTTCGTCATCTGCAGAGCTAGTTGGCATATAAACTTGTACTACTGTAGTAGGTGTGGGCTTCGTATCTATCTTGGCCACAATAATGCGTTCACAATGCTGTTTGTAGTAGCTTACCCGCATTCCTATTTTCTTATTCATTATTAATCCTACTCCTGCATTACCCCTATTTGACTTTGTATTTATAACACTGTATTCGCCTGACCAAAAGTCTTGTTCCTCCTGCCACCGAACTTCACTAATTCCCACTATATCTAACTTTAACCTATCCATTTCCCTTTTTAAATTTTCTAACCTACCTGCCCGATTAAGGGTTCTGACATTCCACGCTCCGATCCGTAGAACACCAGTTTTCTTTCTCCTGATAACGACATCCTCTTGAGTAGTCCCCGCCCGGAGATCCGAATGGGGGACTATTTTACCTCTGGAATATTTTACCCAAGAGGGCGCCATCATCATTTAATCATACAGTAAAGCTGCATGCCCTCGGGAAAAATTACGGCCGTAGTTTCCCCTTGCTTTCAGCCGTTCGCAGTACCAGCACAGCAAGGCCGTTTTGGTTATTGTTACAAGGCCAGGTCAGTCAATCATCCAGACTGTTGCCCTTGCAACTACTGAAAAGGCTGCTGCCCCTCTTCAGGAACCACACGTTTGTCTGGCCTCTCAACAGATACCCCTCCGTTGTGGTTGTACCTACGGTACGGCTATCTGTATCGCTGAGGCACGCAAGCCTCCCCACCAACGGCAAGGTCCATGGTTCATGCTTTACATAAGTTATACTTTTGTTTCTGCATTAATTTGTATCGCTTCTTAACTTGACAATGTCTAGCATGTATGACATATATAATGGTTTTCAGAATGGAATTCTTCGCTACCGCGAGAAAAGGCATAAGGCTTCTTATGTTTCAATGTCAATGTCTCAGTGTTGGTGCATTTCTGTCCGACTCTGGGTTTTAGTTAGTTTTGCTGCGTGGTATGCTCCAAACGTTGCTGCGTACATAGTCTGTGGACTCTCTACGTGAGTATCCTGGGGTTTATTGTGGAAACTGCTTCTTATAACAAAGGGCAGTCGGGGTTCAGGATTGGAACTACGCTGAAAGGACCGGCACGCGATTTTATACATAGGTTTCGTGGTTGCTTTGAAAGGGAAAGGAGCAATTGTAGCGTTTTGATAAAGATCAGTAAACGAATAGATACAGACACAGATGCGCTGAATGTCTTTACAGTGACAGCGCCAAGAATGAAAAGTTGAAAGTATAGTTCCAATTCAGTTGGAAGTTCAGGTTTGTAATGTCAGGGAAGAAAAATATGAAATCCTGCCGTGTAACTTAGTTATCTTCAATGAAAGGGCAATTAGATATATATGCAGCGCAACACAAGTAAACGAGCCGGCAGGAGTGGCCGTGCGGTTCTATGCGCTACAGTCTGGAACCGAGACCGCTACGGTCGCAGGTTCGAATCCTGCCTCGGGCATGGATGTGTGTGATGTCCTTAGGTTAGTTAGGTTTAATTAGTTCCAAGTTCTAGGCGACTGATGACCTCAGAAGTTAAGTCGCATAGTGCTCAGCGCCACAAGTAAACGATTAATTTCTCGAAGTCCCGTAATTGTGTCCCATTCCGACGCATAAGATTGAAATCTGTCTCAAATGTGCCTGCATGGATTATCTCTCGCCGCATGTAGCGTGTGTAGTAATTGGAGCTGTTCATGCATTTCGTATCACGCTGCTTCCGGACAGTGGTGATGGCGTTGTTGCTTCCACAACACGCTGCTCTGCGTCACGCGCCGACCCGGCGTTTGGACGCCACAGTGCGGTGATCCGCACAGCGCTGCGTCGTGAGTCGCTTCCGCGTCAAAGCCTCACGGCGTTCTGAGCCAGCCAGCAACGGTGCGCAGCGTGCAGACAAATCTCCGCAAACGGCTCGCCAGGGAGCGGAGCTCAGCCTGCGGGCCGCGCACGGAAGCGAAGCGTTGCTATAGCAACACAGCCGGGCGTCACAGGCTCCGGCTGCCGATCCTAAAGGTCGCCATTAATGTCACCGACCGCTTACTCTCTGAGTGGGAACGTCTGTACTCCGCTCGCCACTGCACTGTTTACAGCGGTAGTTATGTATTGCATCAGAATAATTTCCCGCCCCTTTCTGCGGAATCAAGATTCATATTTTTTTTCTTTATTGTTATTTTAAACACCTTGAACAAAGGTGGGCTGTCAGCAGCATAGTACGCTGCTCTTCAGCCGCGAGTGGTACAATAAATGACAGAAAGTAGTGACAGATAATACAATAAAAATGGCGGGTAAAAACTGTAGACACAAAAACAAGATACATGAAGCCGTTCACGCTGGACAAGATAAAACACTAAAATCTGTTGACACGGCGCACATAACATGGATGACGGCGACGGCACACGTGAACAGTGGTGGCATGACGGAGAAAGAACACTAAACTCAAACGAAGGTACCCACGAGACACTGATGGCGATGTTCACTGAGCGTGTGCGAGTCCGCGGACCTGCCAAGAGAGGAAGAGGAGGAACGGGATTGGGAGAGGGAGAGGGGAGAGCAGATATGCCATGGGCAGAGGAGAGAGGGGGAGGGAGGAATGGGAGGGAGGAAGGGGGAGGGGAAGCCCGGAGGAAGAGGAGCGGAGGAAGGGGGACGGGGGAAAAGGAAAGAGAAGGGAGGGAGGGTGCCTAAAGGAAAGGATACAGGAAGTGGGGAGGGGAGGATCAAAGTTGATAAGAGGGGTAGATGGAGGGGAGGAGGACATCATCAGGGAGGGGGAGCTGGCGGAAGTCACCTTGGTAAGGACGGTGGAGAGATAGGGTGGGACGTGGGAATACAGGCGCGTCAGCAGCCGGGGGTGGGAGAGGATGGGTGATACAAGTGGGTGAGGAGGATCGAGTTTGCGGGAGGTGCACAGGATCCGTATCCTTTCAAGGAAAAGGAGGAGGTGGGGGAAGGGGCTGAGATTGTACAGGATCCGCGTGGGGGAGGGGAGACGGATGCGATAGGGCAGGCGGAGAGCATGGCGTTCAAGGATTTGGAGGGATTTGTAAAAGGTAGGGGGGGCAGAGATCCAAGCCGGATGGGCGTAACAAAGCATAGGGCAGATGAGGGATTTATAGGTGTGGAGGATGGTGGAGGGGTCCAGACCCCACGTACGACCGGAAAGGAGCTTGAGGAGACAGAGTCGGGAGCATGCCTTGGCTTGGATTGTCCGGAGATGGGGAGTCCAGGAGAGGCGACGGTCGAGGGTGACGCCAAGGTCCTTAAGGGTGGGAGTGAGGGCGATAGGACGGCCATAGATGGTGAGATAGAAATCAAGGAGGCGGAAGGAAGGGGTGGTTTGGCCTACAATGATTGCCTGGGTTTTGGAGGGATTGACCTTGAGCAACCACTGGTTGCACCAAGTGGTGAACCGGTCAAGGTGGGATTGGAGAAGGTGTTGGGAGATCTGCAGGGTAGGGGCAAGGGCAAGGAAGGCGGTGTCATCGGCAAACTGGAGAAGGTGGACGGGGGGTGACAGCGGCGGCATGTCCGCCGTATACAAATGGTACAGAAGGGGGGAGAGGACGGAGCCTTGGGGCACACCAGCGGAGGGGAAAAACGTGTAGGAATCTGTGTTATG